>NW_022156820.1:0-251728 GCF_004353045.1 Thyridium curvatum | reverse complement strand
CGTGATCCCTCACGATGGATCACCGTACTCCAGGGTGATCCAGCGGTCCGTGCGTTTCTGCCTATCTTATCGTGCTGACCGCCCTTGGGGCAGTGTCCCGCGGTAGCGGCGGCTGATTCTGTAACATTAAGATAGTTCTCTAGTACTAATATTAAAGACCTTTAGTCTTAGACTATTAATAATCTATATTATATATAGCTAGTTACTATATAACTACTTAGTAGTTATATATTATCTACTTTAATCTATAGTAAATAATAGCTAGAGTATAATTATATTTAATATTAAAGTTTTAATATTAATAACTCTCTTTTTATAATTATATATTATTATTTTAAGCTATTAGTTAGTCTAATAGCTTATATATACTAGCTATATATAAATATTCTAATCTACTTATTAATTCTATATAGAGATAGATTAAACTATCTCTATTATTTAATTAAATAATAAATAAAAAAGTCTCTTATCTATCTATAATAAAGAGCTTATTATATATATTTTAGTCTATTATCTTTATATATATCTATCTATCTATTTTATTTATTTTTAATATATCTATTAGATATAAGCTAAGTTATACTATTAATATAATATAGTTAAAAGAAATATAATAAATATAATACCTATATTCTAAAGACATTATAATAATACCTAATAATAAGAACATAATTATTATTATAGATTGATTAAGCATAGTCCTCTGACCATAAAGGCCCTTAAGCCTAATAGCTGCTAACTGTCTCTGATATAGGTCTAAGGCCTGGAATCGGTTCTAGACTTTTAAACCTCTTGACTATAGTTAAGGCCTAGAATCGGTCCTAGACTTTTTGACCTCTTAACTATAGTTCAGCCTATATCTTTATATATATAAATAAGCTTAACTTAATAAAAATTAATAAGTATAATATATATATTAGTACTTTTAATTTAGATTAGTTCTTCTATCTTTTTACTAGTTTTATTTATTATATTAGATTAATAATTCTTTTTATATATCTTCTTTTTTTATCTCTTTAAGATCTTCTTAAATTCTTTTTAAAATCTTCTTCTCTATCTTCTTCTATTTCTAGCTATCTTTCTTATATATTAATAATCTCTTTACTACTTTATATCTAATAGATCTTCTTCTTTCTTAATAATTCTCCTCTTATAACTTCTCTTTTTATTATATAATACTCTTCTTTCTTATATAATATCTTCTTTCTTCTTATATCTTTTCTTATTATATATATCTCTTTTTATTATATATAAAAGGGATTTCTTCTTATTTATTAATTTTTCTTCTTTTCTCTTCTTCTTCTTTAACCTCTTATTCTTATATATTAATATCTTCTATCTAAGCTTATCTTCTATTACTATATATAGTTATCTATCTTTTTATTTTTTATTAAAGCTCTCTCTTTATCTATTAATCTTTTATTTTTATTAATATATATTTTAATTTAATAAGATTACTCTTATAGCTTTTCTCTTATATAATATTCTTATCTATATTAATATTAATAAGTATTACTATTTATTATACTTTATTATTCATCTCTTTTATTATAAGGATTACTATTATATAATATTTATCTAATTATATAGTAATCTTTATTATAAGTACTCTTATAAATATATATATTAAGAGTCTATTACTCTCTACTTTCTTAAGTATTATTAAATTTCTAATATCTTTAATAGTTTATATATTAAGTATATCTTCTATTTCTATAATATATACTATAATTATTATAATATTATTAATATTAGTAATATTAATTCTAAGGATTATAATAATAGTAATCCCCTCTTAGAGGGTTTATAACCATAGTATGATTCTATAGTGTCAGATTAATCAATTAATTAGGACCTTATATACAAGTCATTTAAGTAGCTTCTATTAACTCTATTTAATTCATAACCCTACTAAAACAACTATTAATATAGTAAAACCATATATACATACAGCATAACACTAGTCCTATTCCTTCTTCCTTCTCTAAAGACACTTAACTGTCTTTCTTAGATACTCTAGCTATAACTAGTATTTATTAATATAGAAGAGCTGGTTAAGATTTAGATTATTAGATATCTTATTCTTAAGGACCTATAGGCTTTTAAGTAGCTCTACTATATTAATAGTCTATAGAAGCTTATATCTAAAGACCAGAAGGCTATAGGTGTTACTAACATTAATTTTACTAGTAATATTATAAAGCCTGCTTAAATAGGGCTTAGAGAAGATGAATTTCTTGACTTTACTAAAGAGTTGTCTATTCTTCTTATTAGATATTGTAGGAATAAGAAAGAATGGTATCTCTTTAGGTTAGGTTGTTTAATAGAGAATATGCTTGAGATTCTTAATATAGATAAGTATAAGAGATAGACTTAAGAGAGTAGGAGGATAGACTATTTTATATATATTTAAGACGGCTAGTAATCTTAAAGTATATTATTATAGCTTATAGGGTAGATTACTTATCACTAAAGAACTGTTTATTATAATAATTTAGTTATATTTATTATTAAGTAGATAGCTTATATATCTAGGCTTATAAACTTATATATATAGATATCTAGATAAGTTGACTTATCAGCTAGCTATAGGCTAAACTATAGTTAAGAGATTAAAAAGTCTAGGACTGATTCTAGATATTAACTATAGTTAAGAGATCTAAAAGTCTAGGACTGATTCTAGACCTTAGACCTATATTAAAGATGGTTGATAGCTATTAGGCTTAAGGGTCTTTATAGTTAGAGGACTATATTTAATTAATCTATAATAATAATTATGTTCTTATTATTAGATATTATTATAGTGTCTCTAGAATATAGATATTGTATTTATTATGTCTCTTTTAATTATATTATATTAATAGTATAACTTAGCTTATATTTAATAGGTATATTAAAAATAAATAAAATAGATAGATAGATAATAATAGTAATATCTTTTCTAGCTTAAATAAGTAGTTAAAGTTAGATAATAAGAATAATAATAATATTAGCTTAAATAATAAGAAATAATTAGATTTATTAAGATCTATTATATATAGATTTTTTAATTATTATATATTATAAGAGATTATATTAAATTAAATATTATTTATTAGGTAAAATTAATGGGAAACTTTAAGCTTTATATATTATTTTTATTTATCTTCTCTAGCTATATAGTTAATAGCTTATCTTTCTCTTTTATATATGTTAGTTAAGTCTATTAATAAAAACTTTAACTTATATAGTTAATATATTATTTATTATTAATTTTTTAAAGGCTTAATTTAATAATTCTTTTATAAAGATATCTATTAAATTATCTTTACTATTAATTTATTATACTTTAGAGATTTTATATCTTTTATAAGATTCTTTAAGTAATATAATATTAATTATTAGATACTTCTTACTTATTATATCTAACTTTATTAAATACTTATAAAGTGATCTTAAATCTAAGTAAATTACTAAAAGAATATATAATAGTAATAAACAGTTTATAATTTTCTAAAGTATTATACTTAGAGTAATTCTATAGTTAAATCTATTTATTATACTATAGAGCTTGCTTATTAATATACTTCTTATAACTTACTTATATTTTATTAAGCTTTAGTATATAATATTACTATATAGTTAGAAATCCTTTATTATATATCTCTTAATTCTGAGTATAATAATAAAACTAATCTATAATAATAGATCTTAGTTATTAATAAAGAAGCTATTTATAAATATATATAGCTTTATACTTCTTAGGTTAAGAGATATAAACTTTAAGTCTTATACTTAATTTTCTATCTATTATTTAAGTTATATATTTAGCTTATTAATATCTTTAGCTTTTAAATCTTATATTTAGATTACTATTAATAGATTATATACTACTTCTAGTTAGTATATTAAAGTAATATATATCCTTTATATATATTAAAAGATATATTATTATATTATATTATCTATATTAAGATTAATCTTTTAAAGTTACTAGACTTATCTTTTTTATATAAAGATAATATTATTACTATTTAGATTAACTTTCTCTCTATTAAATTTAATAAATTGATTATATATTAGTATTATCTTTAGCTTTACTTAGAAGTTAGTCTTCTTTAGCTTCTATTCTTCTTATATAGAGAAGTTTTTAATAGTAAAGCTAAAGATATTATCTATCTAAAGAATAGTAATACTAAAGATTTTTAGTTTATCTTAAGTAAATAATAGATATAGATTATATATTAAGTTTTATATTCTTAACTTTTCTTTATAATATAAGTAGTATATCTTATATTAATATAGATTAGATTTAATAAGTTTATATAATAGTTATATAATATAGAGGATTATTCTTATTAAATACTTTATCTCTATCTTCTTAAAGAGTTATATAAAGATCTCTTTATTAAGCTTATTATTAGTCTAGATATATATTTATATAATATCTTAAAGTCTATCTCTTATATTAAAGTCTTATATAAGAATTAGTCTTAATATAAGAAGAAGTCTTTAGCTTATCCTTTAAACTATAGAAGATTATATAAGAATTATCTTCTTCTCTTTATTATTATAATCTTATATAACTAATCTTAACTTCTTATATAACTTTATTAATTTACTCTTAACTTCTTATATAAGTCTTATCTTAAAGATTTAAAGATAGCTATATTTATTAGAATCTATTTATATAAATTTAAAGACTTATTATATAGTTAGTTTATTAATCTTTATTATATCTAATTCTTTAAAAAGCTCTTTAATAATTATAATCACTCCCTTTATATAAAGTTTAATAGCTAGTTCTCTATTATCTTTTTCCTTTTAGATAAGATATTATATAATAACTTTTTAAGATCTATTATATCTTTATAATTAGAAGTCAATCTATATAGAGATTTTCTCTTTATATTAGAGCTCTTTAGAGATTCTTTAGAATTATCTATACTTCTTTAATTAAGATTCTTATTATATAAGAGCTACTTTATTAGTTTTTTCTTTATTATTTATAGCTTATATAATCTTCTTCTTAAAATAAGGTTTAACTTATATTATATAAAACTTAACTAATTTATTAATAGTAATAACTATTATATTATATCCTTTAGTTATCTTAATCTTATATAGTTCTAACTAATCTCTCTTCTTTCTTTATATTAGAACTTTATTTCCTAGTAATAGATCTAGAACTTATATAATATTTAGTCTATTCTTAATATTAACTATTAAATTAATACTTTATTTTATATAGTATTTCTATAAAGTCTTAATAACTTTTTAGATTATAATTACTTATATAATAATATCTAGTAATAAAGATAAGTTACTATTAATTCTTAGATATATACTAAATACTAATAGAATTAGTATAAGTCTATTTAGACTAATAGTATTATTTAAAGCCTTAACTACTATTTATAGAATTATCTCTTTATCTATATAATAGTCTAACTTCTTAAAAAGAATATTAAAGATTTAATATAGAGGTCTATATAATCTCTTAATCTTACTAATTATTTAGTAGGCTTCTACTAATATCTCTTTATATATAATCTCTAAGATTCTAACTTAGCCTTTAAACTTATTAGATAAAAAGTTTATATTTAGATTATAGATAATATTATTAGATAGCTCTTAGTATATATAGATCTAGTATTTATAGAGTATATTCTATATATCTTATATAGATAATAACTTTAGAAAAGTTACTATCTAGAATAATATTACTATATTAATAATATATAGTATATACCTTCTATTAATATATATAATATTAATTATAATTTTATAGTTAAACTTATACTTATCCTTAATTAAAAATTTAAATTATCTTAAGACTAGATTATATAATTAATAATAATAATAAAACTTCTAGATTTTCTTTAGGGTCTTTATATATATATTATTATAATCTACTCTCTTAAGAAGAATATATAGATACTTTATATATAGATATCTAAATCTTTAATATAGCTATTATAGCTATACTTCTATAAAATATAATCTAACTTCTATATAGCTAATATTAAAGAATAGATATCCCTATTTCTAGATAACTAATATTATCTTTCTATCTTATTATATAATAGTATTATTAATATTATTAAAATATATCTTTAATCTATTAATATTATATAGACTAAGAAGAAATAAAGTTAGTATATTAAGAATATAGTAGATAATTTAGCTAATAGGATTTTAAATCTCTATTATATCTATAGTATATAAGAGGATATCTTCTTTAAATTTAATTTAGATGCTTCTAGATATCTAATCTATCTTTATATCTAGATACTTTTATATATATACTATAGCCTATATCTTCTCTATTATTAAAACTTATATAGCTTTTATATTCTATAACTCTTTTTAGTATTACTATATATAGAGATTATCTAAAATAAATTAATCTATCTTTATAGTTTATATAATAATATAGATATCTTCCTCTATTATATAATAGAACTAAGCTATATCTATTAGAAACTATATTACTTCTTAGACTTTATCTAGATTAAGATCTTTCTTTATATTATTATTATCTTTCTTATATATAACTATACTTAGGTTATAGCCTTTATACTTCTATAGAAAGACTTTATAATCTTATTATATATAGTTATATTTCTTTATATTATCTATATTAAGATATTATATCTTAATTTTATCTTACTCTATATAATTATAATTTATTAACTAATATTCTTTCTTCTTATAGATAAAGTACTTCTTATTAAGATATAATCTCTTTATATAATATAATAGTCCCTATAATAATTATTATTAATAGATTTTAGCTAGAGGATATAGCTTTCTCTAGTTTATATAGTTATATCTTTAATTAATAAAGTTAATATTATATAGACTGATAATTAAATACTATACTAATATATTTCTATCTATTATAACTTAAAGTAATATATATAGATTTATAAAGAGAGCTTTATATATTAGCTTCTATTAAAGTAATACTATTTCTAGTTCTAGAACTCCTCTATAGGCTCTTACTATAGGTATATAAAGGGCTATCTCTTCTTAGTAGTCTTTTTCTAAAGCTTATTATATAAGTTAGAGCTTATTTAGTAATATCTTTAAGACTTCTAATAGTAATTTATTAAGATTCTTATACTTTACTTATATAAAGATAAGTATAGTCTAGTTAGTTTAATAATTATTATAGCTAATAATTAAATTAAAATAGCTATCTATAATTTAGTAGATATTATATTAATATCTCTCTAGATTAATATAATTAAGATAGAATTCTTCTATATAGTTAGTAAGAATATCTAGAAATACTATATAGTATTACTTTTTAGTAATTTCTAGTCACTTATAAAATCTAATAAAGTATTATATCTTATTATAGAGGATATTATATAGTCTCTTAGTATAGTTTTATATAGACTTTTATTCTTTCTAGAAGGCTATAATTTTATCTCTCTTAATAGATCTATTCTAGATTTTATATATTAATAGGAGGTTATATATAATTTCTTAGCTAGAGAAAACTAACTATTTATATTCTTCTATATAATAAGTCTATAGAAAGATCTCTACTAGTTATATATATCTTCTATCTAATAGAAGGGCTTATATAATAGCTAGGATTCTTATTAATAATAGTTTTAATATCTCTTATATAAAAGTATAAGATTATTATATAGAATATAGGATAGATCTATAGATATCTAAAGGGCTTATTATATAGTCTTTAATATCTAGACTTCTAGTATTTTATTAAGTGTCTATATAATCTCTTAAGTTCTTAATCTCTACTATTCTCTTTAGTCTTTCTTCTATTTATATCTTAAGATCTTACTAAAGAGATAGGTTGTATGTCTCTCTAATTATTTATCTATTTATTTTATTTTCTTTTAGTATATCTATTAAATATAAGCTAAGTTATACTATCAATATAATATAGTTAAAAGAGATATAATAAATATAATACCTATATTCTAGAGATACTATAATAATATCTAATAATAAGGATATAATTATTATTATAGATTAATTAAGTATAGTCCTCTAACTATAAAGATTCTTAAGTCTAATAGCTATTATCTTTAATATAGATTTAAGATCTAAAATTAGTTCTAGACTTTTAGACCTCTTAACTATAGTTTAACCTATAGCTAGCTAATAAGTCAACTTATCTAGATATCTATATATATAAGTTTATAAGCCTAGATATATAAGCTATTCTTAGAGAATGTTATATCTACTTAATAATAGTTATAATTAAATTATTATAATAACCAGTCTCTTAATAATAAGTAATCTATTCTATAAGCTCTAATATAATAATAATATACTTTAAGGCTACTACTAAGAGATTGTCTTAAATATATATAAAATAATCTATTCTTCTGCTCTCTTAAGTCTATCTCTTATACTTATCTATATTAAGACTCTTAAGTATATTCTCTATTAAATAATCTAATATATATATCTATATCTATATATACTTATATAATATTAATATATATATCTAAAGCTATTAAAGAGATACTATTCTTTCTTATTTCTATAATATCTAATAAGAAGAATAGATAACTCTTTAATAAAGTTAAGAAGTTTATCTTCTTTAAGTTTAATCTAAGTAAATTATATAAGACTATTAAGATAATTAATTATATTAATAACTATAGTCTTTTAGGGTTTAAATATAGCTTATTAAAGACTATTAATATTATAAAGCTACTTAAGAATATAATTATTCTTATAGATATAGAACTTAATAATCTAAATCTTAACTAACTCTTTAATATTAAGAAATACTACCTATAACTAGAATATTTAAAGAAGATAGTTAAATATCTTTAAGGAAGAAAGAAGGAATAGAACTAATATTATATTATATATATATATAGTTTTATTATATTAATAGTTATCTTAATAAGATTGTAAATTAAATAGAGTTAATAAAAGCTACTTAAATAACTTATATATAAGATCTTAATTAATTAATTAATCTAATACTATAGATTTATATTATAGTTATAAACTCTTTAAGAGGGCTCTAATTATTTATATTAAAGATATAAGTATTTAGTTAATTATACTCTTTTTATAATTATCTTAAATATCTATTTTATATTAAGAATAATATCTTATATTTAAATATATAATAGATCTACTTAAAGATATTCTCTATCTATTCTTAAAATATATTATTATATAATAAGATAATAATATTATTATTATAATTTATCTAAGATATTTCTAAGATAAATTATATAAAGTATATTATTAGATCTATCTATTTTATTTATTTTTAATATACCTATTAGATATAAGCTAAGTTATACTATTAATACTATATAGTTAAAAGAGATATAATAAATATAATACCTATATTCTAGAGACACTATAATAATATCTAATAATAAGAATATAATTATTATTATAGATTGATTAAGTATAGTCCTCTAACTATAAAGGCCCTTAAGTCTAATAGCTACTAACTATCTCTAATATAGGTCTAAGGCCTAGAATTAGTCCTAGACTTTTAAACCTCTTAACTATAGTTAATACCTAGAATTAGTCCTAGACTTTTTAACCTCTTAACTATAATTCAGCCTGTAGCTAGCTGATAAGTCAACTTATCTAGATATCTATATATATAAGTTTATAAGTCTAGATATATAAGCTATTTAATAATAGATATAACTAAATTATTATAATAAATAATTCTTTAGTAATAAGTAATCTATCCTATAAGCCTTAATATAATAATAATATACTTTAAGGCTACTACTAAGAGGCTATCTTAAATATATATAAAATAGTCTATTCTCCTACTATTCTCTTAAGTCTGTCTCTTATACTTATCTATACTAAGAATCTTAAGTATATTCTCTATTAAATAATCTCATCTATATATATACATACTTATATAATATTAATATATATATCTAAGGCTACTAAAGAGATACTATCCTTTCTTATTCCTATAGTATCTAATAAGAAGAATAGGCAACTCTTTAGTAAAGTCAAGAAATTCACCTTCTCTAAGCTCTGTCTAAGCAGGCTTTATGATATTGCTAATGAAATCAACACCGGTAACATCTATAGCCTTCTGGTCTTTAGGTACAAGCTCCTACAGACTGTTGATATAGCAGAGCTGCTTAAAAGCCTACAGGTCCTTAAGAATAAGACACTATATTATTAGATATTACTTTATTAGATTTTATATAAGAACTAGATTGATATCTTAGAATTCTAGATTAATAGATCTTTATTAAAGTTCTATTAAGATATTTATCTTTATACTTATTTCTTTATATATCTTCTTATTATTATTTAAGATATCTTTTAGTGTTTCTTTATATATAGTCTTAGAAGGTTTTAAGATTAAAGAATTATCTTAGCTTCTAGATATTAGGTTCTTAGATAAGAATACTATATTTTCTTAATTATATAGTAATATATAATTATATTCTAAATTTATTTAACTTCTTTAGATAAATAATAAATTTATAGTATAATCTTTTAATTCTCTTATATAATATCTAAACCAGTCTTCTAGATATTAATTCTATAGAAATTATAGGATAAAATATAGAATATAGCTTTAAAGTCTTATATATTAGTCCTATCTCTTTATTACTAGCTAATCTACTATTAAAAGAGTAATTAAATACCTCTTAATAATTAATTAGTATTAGTTTAGTTATATTTAATAGATATATATATATCTAGATATTATTAGACTAATTATTATAATCTTATTCTTATTATTATTCTCTCTATCTCTATAGTATATAACTCCCTCTATTTAAGATCGTCCCCTAGTACTAGCACTAGAGGCCTTTAGCCTCAGACTATTAATAATCTATACTATATACAGCCAGTCACTATATAATTGCTTAGTAGCTATATATTACCTACTCTAATCTATAATAGATAATAGCTAGAGTGTAATCATACCTAGTACTAGAGTTCTAATAATTATAGATTAATTAAGTATAGTCCTCTAATTATAAAGGCTCTTAAGTCTAATAGCTATCTTTAATATAGGTCTAAGATTTAGAATTAGTTCTAGACTTTTAGACCTCTTAATTATAGTTAATATTTAAAATTAGTTCTAGACTTTTTAATCTCTTAACTATAATTTAGCTAGACTTCTATAACTAGCTAATAAGTTAACTTATCTAGATATTTATATATATAAGTTTATAAGTCTAGATATATAAGTTATTTAATAATAGATATAACTAAATTATTATAATAAATAATCTTTTAATAATAAGTAATCTACTCTATAAGCTTTAATATAATAATATACTTTAAGATTATTATTAAGAGATTATCTTAAATATATATAAAATAATCTATTCTTTTATTCTCTTAAATCTATCTTTTATACTTATCTATATTAAGACTCTTAAGTATATTCTCTATTAAATAATCTAATATAATATTAATATATATATTTAAGACTATTAAAGAGATATTATTCTTTCTTATTTCTATAATATTTAATAAGAAGAATAAATAACTCTTTAATAAAATTAAAAAGTTTATCTTCTTTAAGTCTAATCTAAGTAAACTATATAAGACTATTAAGATAATTAATTATATTAATAATTATAGTCTTTTAGAATTTAGATATAACTTATTAAAGACTATTAATATTATAAAGCTATTTAAAAGTATAACTATTCTTATAGATATAAAATCTAATAATCTAAATCTTAATTAACTCTTTAATATTAAGAAATACTAACTATAGTTAGAATATCTAAGAAAGATAGTTAAGTATCTTTAAAGAAGAAAGAAGGAATAGAACTAGTATTATATTATATATATATATAGTTTTACTATATTAATAGTTATTCTAGTAAGATTATAAATTAAATAGAGTTAATAAAAGCTACTTAAATAACTTATATATAAGGTTCTAATTAATTAATTAATCTAATATTATAGATTTATACTATAGTTATAAATCCTCTAAGAGAGATTATATTATATATATATATAGTTTTACTATATTAATAGTTATTTTAATAAGGTTATAAATTAAATAGAGTTAATAGAAGCTACTTAAGTAACTTATATATAAGATTCTAATTAATTAATTAATCTAATATTATAGAATTATATTATAATTATAAGCCCTTTAAAAGGGTAAATAACTTATATATAAGATTCTAATTAATTAATTAATTTAATACTATAGTTTTATATTATTATTATAAACTTTTTAAAAGGGTATATTAATAGTATAACTTAGCTTACATCTAATAAATAGACTAACAATTAATAAAATAGATAGATAGATAGAATTTAGTTAAAAATATTTTATAGTTTGTTTTAAGATAGGTAGAAGATCTATTATATATTAAAAACTGTTAAGATACTTATTTCTCTACAGTCCACAGAGTTGGTCTCTAAAATAAAAACCAATTTCTATATGAGAAGCTAGACCTAACACCTATAGAGTTGGTGCAGGAATAGCAGTTCCGCTAGTTATGGTAGTCACTGGTCCACTGATGCCAATACAGCAGTACGAGTGCAACCACAGCCCTGAGCAATCACTTTTGGCGCCTGGATTCCATGAAAGAAATGTACTGTAGCCAAATCAGTCAGTTCAACGCGCTTCGTGTACTACAGTAGGCAAAACGTACCCGAGGTCAATATTAGCGTCATGAACGATCTGCCAACACCCGTCGCCTTCTTCTACATAGTAGAACCGCATACCTATGGGTTGTACACATTAGCTATGTAATTAATTTCTCAAGAAGAAGCCGGGCCGTAGACTTACAGCCCTGGACCATCCCTGCCTGTGTTGGAGCAGGCGTGGATACGGCGACTCTTGTTGTCGTCGAACTGCTCGTTGTCCTGGTGCTGCTGGTACTAGATGTTGCGGTACCAGTCGCCGTCGAGGAGAACAAGTCTGTCGTGGTAGCCCCGTCACTGCTGCCGACACAGACGTACGTGTTAGGTGCCACTTGGCAATCGGTCGAGTTGTGGGCGTTCAACTGCGGGTTCCACTTGATGAAGCTGGCCAGCGGGATATTTTTGTAGTCGGTGATAGACTGACATGTGTCATCTACCCCAACGAACCAGGTATCTGCGCAGCCCTTGGGCAGAGAAGTGGACGATGCAGCCGTGGTGGTGGCGGAGAAGGGCGCCGTGCGGGTGGAGGGCGTACCATCGATGGCCACGCAGTAGTAGAGGCCCATCTCGACTAGCGAGTAGGGGTAGTCAGCCCAAGGCTTGTTCCAAAACGATCTGATGGTCCCTGAGTACTTACGCCCTCCGCAGTCGGACCCGACGCTGGGATTCCATTTCATGAAGTCGGACGCCTGGAACGAGCCGAACTGTAGTGCTATCCGGTCACACGTGTCTCCTACCGTTGTGTTGTACCAAGACTTGCACGAACCCGACGAGCCCACGGCAACTGGGGTTGGCCTCACAGTGACCGTCGGCATTGGCCGAGACGACCCAAAGCTAGCTACGCAGTAATAGTACCCGACCCAGAGCCCGTTGCATTGGCTGTTCAGCGCGGGATTCCACTGAAAGAACTGGTCTTTGGTGATGTAGGTCATCTGGCGGAGCACCGTGTTACAAGTGTCGTCCTGCGGTTTGGGTTGGCAGGCGGGGGTCAGCAGGTGGTTGAGATCCTGCGGATGGTCTGCTACTTACGGCTTGGGCGAGATAGTACGACTGGCAGCCGCTCGGCATGCCCGCCTGTGTTGGCGATGGCGTGAAGGCAAAGTCCACGGAGGTAGTTGTCGGCGGCGTATAAGAGGTCGGATTCGGGATGGTCGCATTTGTCGCTGATGTTGACCAGGTCAGAGTGACTGAGGTCTGGAGTTGAATCCCAACACACACCCACCAGCCGACGTCTGCGAGGCTCCGGTGAGTGTCTGGAACTGTTGCAGAAGGGGAGCTGGAGAAGATCAAGACATGGCGAATGGCTTTTCCCACTTACAAAGACCCGAGCAATCTGACCCAAGTGTCGGGTTCCACTGTTGCCTGGAGCATGATTCATTCAGCATTGCCAGGATATCAAAGTGACCGACAGAGCTACTCACAAGTCATCCAAGGTGATGTCACCGCCATTTCTATTCACGATACTCTGACATGTATCACCGGAATTGACCAAGTGCCACGAACGGCAGTAGCTGGGCTGTCCCCCTTTGGTCCGGGTAGGCGGCCAAGCTATCCCGACAGTCGGGGTCGTCAGGTTGTAGCTTGTGATGGGGAAACGCGTTGAGTATGTAGCGTTCTGCGTGGTGGTGCTACTTGTCGTCGGGTGGCTGCTACGGCTGGAAGACGTAGATGTGCGAGAGGTACTAGATGTGCTGCTAGACTTGGAACAGTCTGCTTTTTTACTACCAACGCCGACGCAGTAGGCCTCGCCCAGCCAGAAGTCTGTGACAGTCATTGATTAATTCCGTTCCAGACTCGTTCTTATGGCCTAGGCCCAGCTAGAATGAGCCACCCGTTGACGGTCCATGACGGGCTTACTTGTCAGACAGTCAGACGAGACAGATGGGTTCCATTGCAGAAACTGCTTCGAAGTGATGCCAAACTTCTGCTCGACGCTGTAACATGTGTCCCCAGAAACGATGGTGTGCCAGAGGTTGCTATACGTCGATTAGCCATGAAGCCCAAGATGCAGATGTTGCCAGACTGCACATACCAATTCGAGACCGTGTCAGGAAACGTGGGCGCTTTCGGGCACGCGTCTTGAGCATGAACTGCTCGTAAAAACGCAGTGATCAGCAGGAGGATCTTGAAAGAAAACATAATGCCTCTCGTATGTCACCACAAGGTAGATCTCTACGCAACTAATTCTCGTCGTCAACTTCGGTGGGAGAAGAATTGCAGGGCCTTGAGAGGACGATTTCAACAGATGTGAAAGGAGACCCGCGGCCCCTGCCGAGCTCCCCTTCTTTCTCCGATTTCTTAATACATCATGCGTTGCATTGAGGGATTGGGCTGTACAGGCTGCTGGATGGTGTAGAGCATATGATGCGGAGCCATCTCAATCCCGTGCTTACATGCATCTACCTGAAGGGGTATTGACACCCCCAAATTCTGTGCGACGTGAGGTCGAATGTACTGGTACCTCGACAGCCAGGGTCATACGGATGAAGACGGATGCTGTGCCGTAGGCCACACATCGTCTCCTTGTCGGCAGCGGCGTGCTGGGTTGCACTCGGCCGTCTACGCGACGTTCGATATTGCATCGTGTGATGACATTCATTAGAAGTAAGATTAAGAACGGGATGCGCGGCAGGATTATGTGTGGACTGTTGTCGCGCGAGCCTTGCTCCTATGCTCTGGCATCTCCGAGGTCTGCTTGCTGCGTGAAGAGCTCCGTGCCTTGTCCCAGCATTGGTTTCACCTTGAGCATCACTGCACCCGCTTGCGACACCTCTATTCAGGCCTCCTGTCGAGCACCACTTTTCTCACAATGCCTACTATCATGTTGGCGCCAGCTGCTCTCGGCCTAAGCTTCACGGTGGCCGGCGCACTGGCCGGTCATCCTCTATTCGAATCCAAGATTGGCTTCATGAGCTCGTCCGTCGGTCCTGCGTCCGCTCTCCATGCTTCTTCTACAGAGAACACGACTGACTGGGACCCCTTTGCACGCCCCCATGGTGACCAGGACAAGCGATGGGTGACGGTTGATGCAAGCAGCGGGCTTGGGGTTCACGGCATCGCTCTTTGGCCGGACAAAACGATCAAGTATTGTTACAAAGATGTCACGTCCAAGGGAAAGCTCTATGACCTCGTCATTGAGGGCATGAAGCTGTGGTACACGGCCGGGCTGGACGAGTCCTTCAAGATGGTCGAAGTCAGCGACAGCGAATGCCATAACAACCGATACAATGTCCTCCTTATCGACTATGACCCGCCCCGGTCCGCCGGTGGCAAGTCAACTCTCAGCACGACTACTGCAAAGCCTAACATTGCACCATCCAGCATGACTCTCTCGGACGATGCAACTGTCGGCATGCTAGACGTGACAGCGAACGTCGCGCACGAGATCGGCCATGCCTGGGGGCTTTATCACGAGCACCAAAACCCCTACTTCTGGGCCTCGAACTACGGCGGCAAGCCTGGTACCACCTTCAGCTCCATCAACTGGGTGTGCAATAACCTTGCCGACTATGAAGAGGCGCTGACCAAGATCGACAAGAAGATCGCCGAGGATCCGAGTGGTCTGGGCGAGATCACTTACGGGCCACAGAAGGAGAGCATGTGTACCAGTCGCAATATCGCTCGCACATGGGGCTTTAGCGCCGCAGAGTATCTCCCACTAGGTGACCAAGACAGCTACAAGCCCGGCACCGAGGACACAGAGGATGTGGACTGGGAGAGTATCATGCTGTACCCTACTGGCGCCGGCGGCAAGACCGACAGCAGTGGCAATCGTGCGCGAGTGCTTTTCAAGACCAACGGCGACCCTATCCTGCCCAACTTGCGACCGAGCGTGCGAGATGTCGCGGGACTGACCACTCTGTACGGGACGAGCGACTATACCGAGACCTTACTTCAGGACCCTAGAGAACCCCGACAAGGCCGTTTCGCAAGTGTGCGCAACGATGACACCGGTGTCTCTTGCAATCGATAGATAGTGTACAGTCTGATTTATACTACGGGTCTTGCTGGCAGTGTGTATCAAGGTCTTTCAGAGAGAGATATGCTCGTTGAATGTGCCCCTGGTTCCTTCGACAGTAATAACAAAACACGCAGGTGTGAATCCCTCCTGTTCTCGATCTTTGGCACCCTGAGCGCGTGCTATTATTAAGAAGCCCCGATGGCGTCCAAGGCATTCCAAACCATACTGTAAGTGACTTGCGCCGTGGACTGAGATATTATTGTCTCGCAAAATGATGAAGTATTAGAGAACGTGAACCTGACTCTCGGCACGGAGTTTATCCTGCAGTTGGCTGAATACTATTGTATGTTTTCAGACTATACCAACAGAGAATAGTTAAGATGAACTGAAACAGTGACTTCCACCCCCTCACAACTCATTTGTGCTAGTAGTATTACAAGACGGGCAGTCGGAGCCACCGAAGCAGTTCGATCTGGCGGGCGGATCAGGGAGTTCTGGTCTCCTGGGGCGGCCTAGGCTTTTCCCCAGGGCGTTGATCAAGGTGCCGTCATCCAGATCGATGGCCCAGATCATGGTTCTACAGTGTGTCAGCGGACGGGTCCGAAAACACCACGGTTCCGGTAGGCGGTAAAGGAACGTAAACTCACCCTCCAAGACACCTCGAGTTGGCAAAGTCGACCTTGGTTTTCAGAGTGTCGGCATTGTCATATGACACCCATTGATTCGAGTCCCAAGTTGCTATCATCACTGCCGCTACTGTGTCTTTTGTCGTCGTGACGGTTTTGGTCTTGATGATCTTGTTGATCTCGGCGGCAGAAAGCACACCGGGGGTGCCGGTACACTCACCGGCGTTCGCACCAGTGCCTTTCACGAAAGGACATCCAGCAGACAGGCAGGATGGGTCAGCCATCGTGAAGCCTGTGTTATGTTAGTAGTCGACAGTGGTGTTCAGAGAGACATGGTCCCCGCCGCGACTATAGGAGACAACTCACTGCGGCCATAGAAGCCGAGACCCAGGTTTACCCGCCCGGGGTTGATGCTATTTCGCCAGAGCAGTTCGAGACCCGAGTTGATCTCGGTTAGGTTGGTGTGGGCGTATGCGAAAGAACCAATGGACTTCACTGTGCTGTCCCAAACGCCATCTATGACGGTTTGTCAGTTCCGCCGAGAAGGGCCAGGGATGTCTCCAGTACACCGGGAGGCAACTGACGAATATCATATGTCATGATGTTGAACCAGTCCACATATGGCTCCATTTCGACAATATCAAATCTTTGGAGGTACCAGTACGACGCCGGCTGTTCCACGTGGCCAAAGCAACGCTTAGCTTGAGTTTATTACGTCCGTGAATAGCGCCTTCTTCTCTGTAGTATGCTTACTAGGGTGATAGAAAGGCCCATGGGAACCCCCATCTGGTTGAGACGACTGCGGATGTTTCTCAGAAACGAAACGTAGTTGCTGAAGTCGGCCTTGACCCCGCCGCGATCATCAGCTACCGGATACTCCCTGGTTGATCGGGCGGGAACACGTCAGTCACCCCAGGGCACGGTGCTACGAATATCTGAGAGCCCTCACCAGTCAATATCCACTCCGTCGAAGCCGTTAGAGCTCAAGAACGTTGCGAGGGACTCAAGAAACTCGTCCTGGGCAGACTGAGAACCAGCCAGGTGGGAAAAGACGTCGCGAGTCGGGCCTGGATCATTCATGGCCCATCCGCCGACGGCGAGCCACACTTTCAGACTGGGATCGCGCTGCTTAAGGGCCGATACACGCTTGTAGAGCTTCCCTGTGTTACTGTCCATGGGGGCCAGCCGATACGTGGCCGGGTCAATGAGAGAGAAGGCAAAGTTAATGTGTGTGTAGTAGCCCAAGGGAACGTCCTCGGGGGCCATGGCTACGCCTTGTCAGTGCCAGCGTCCTCGACCCCCGCTTGCTCTCAGAGTCTCTGCCTGAACGCACTTACTTCCGCAGGGCCGCTGCCAGTTCCAACCCTCGTAATACCCGATAGTGCGGCCGTTGGAGCTGCCGGCACTCGCGCTACAGGAAGGCGAGGTGACGGTCGAACCGCCACAGAAATCCGCCGTGGTGCCGCAGAACCCAAACTTGCTGCAGCATACCTTGAGCGGGCATGCTGAAGCGTTGGACCACTGCATTCCCCATCCGGGATCGCACTCGCTCTTGTAGCCACAGGTCGAGGTGCAACCCTTGCCACAGAAGTCGGGCCCCAGGCCGCATACTCCCTTCCCGGAGGAGTCCCTTCGCGCATCCTGTCAGTCATTCCCATCGTATCGGCAAAGAGTCTCCAAACCCGAATGGCGACTTACAGCGGTCCACAACAGCCTATCTTGCAACCCTTTGTCGCAGAGCACGTGTAATCGTCCTGTGCAGACGCTGGAGCAGTCGCAAGAAAGGCGAACAAGGCCGTTATAGCAACATGCCAAGACAAGATTGGTGCAATTGAGGCCATCGCGATACTGGACTCAGTTACTAACAGTCGTTTTTTTGGCTCGGGGAGGAATACACAACTATATGGTACAGAAGGAGAAGTTCCTCTTGAGGACACTCAGGGGGCAGATGGAGGCCGACAAGCCAAGGAATCAAAGCAGGAAGTACCTCTGGCCTTAGTACCAGATGGTTGAAGACAGCAACGGCACCGGCAACAATGCGAGCAATCAGGAGATAGCGAGGTCTGCATCATGTCTCGACAAGCTGCCGTAACCGTAGTATCATACTGACCTCCATTGCCGGACACATCACTCTGCCAGCCCCCAATCTCTAATCTCATTATAGGGTCAGGCAAATTGCACCGAGACCAGTAGCCGCATATACGCGTGCTATGTGCGACCTGACGCATCCCTCCTGCATGCCCGAGTGCGTCCCATCGACCATCACCAGGTCAGGGACGACAATAACACGCAGTGGTAATCCATCGGGAGTCATTTGATGACCCCCTGACTGCCAGCATGGACATGTGGCCAATGACCTGTCGTGGTTGTAAGTCGGTAGCCCGCGTGTGGGAATGATAAGCTTTCGTGGCGCCGAAATCTCACCCCGTGTGTGCATCTCGCAGAAGCGTATCCACAACCACCGGCACCGTACCGGTACAAGGCCCGGAACCGCAGCGTGGAAGAGGCGCGAACTGCATCCGGCCTTCGGAGATTGACCGTCCATTCGACAACAATTATTGACTGTTTGTGGTCGTGATTGGCTTCGGGCCAGAGGGAGACGAGATGAGGGAGGCATGACCCTCGGTCGAGTAAACGAGCTACGGATGGGATCATCGTGGCACACGGCACTGTGAATCACTTGGACTGGAGTGTCTGGTGGGTTCTTGCATCTCTCTTCCCCTGCAGCAAACATGGCATGAGGCATCCAGATTCTGTATGTGGCATCAGAGATTCTTCTCATCGGCACTTTCGGAACCGTGAAGACGGGATAGTCCTGCGTCGCCCTTCTTCACCCGCTGTCGCGCCTCCCACCCTCGCCTCCGTAGAAGTTGGTTTCGTCTTGTCTCTCGCACCATCATTGCTGACAAGAAAATCCAGCGCAAATCGCACGAGCCATGGCTCCTCCACTATCTCTTTGGATGTTGTTAATCGTTCTGGGGCAATGCTGTGCTCTTATGATACCCCGCCATCGGGGCACCAGAGGCCTCGTTAATGCTCAAGGTCTCGTAGACGTCCTCAATGACACAGTGTCGGAACCTCTCATCCTGAAGAGGGATGGAAACCCAGCGGACTTCAGCTGGATCAAGCGGTGGGCCGCCGTTGGCGATAGCTTCAGCGCCGGCATCGGTTCAGGCACGCCGCTCGGGAGCAGGTTCCACAACACGGCCGATTGGGACTGCTCCCGGTACGACCGCGCGTACGGCATGGTGCTGAACCGAGCCTTCGGCAAGAGTGTCGAGGACTTCCAATTTGTCGCCTGCTCCGGTGATCGCACGGGAGACATATATACCCAGGTGCAGAAGATGCAAGGGAACCTGGACCTCGTCATTATGACGGCTGGGGGCAACGATTTGTGTCTGGTAAGTTGATGCCGCAAGTATGTGGCAAGGGGAGAAGGACAGCAAGAAAAGGACCAATGCTGACAGTGAGACACACCGGTATGCAGGCAGATATGATCAAGAACTGCGTCCTGGCAAAAGCTAGCGAGGAAGAGTGCGAGGCCGTCATAACCATTGCCCAGCACAATATAGACACCATCCTCAAGGACAACATCAAGCAGGTCCTGCAGGCGCTCAACGACAAGATGAACGATAAGTCCATCGTAGTGTTCAACGGCTACGCCCAGTTCTTCAACACGGACAGGGACGACGACTGCGTGGGCCAGGACTGGACCCTGATCCCACTGCTGGGCGAGGCGCTCAAGCTCAAGCTGGAGCGCCGCAAGAAGTTCAACGACCTCGTGGTGCAGATCAACGCGGCCATCAAGGGCGTGGTCAAGGACATCGCCTCTACCTCGGGTATCAAGTACACCATTGGTTTCTCCAACTGGGACCCGTGGGTATACATGGGAGTTTCGGGCCAGTTCTGCGATCCAAAGTCCAGCGGCGAGTACCCGGACAAGAATCAGCCCGACTTGCAGTTCTTCAAGCCCAATACCGTCGTGCTCCCGGACACGGAGCTCAAGCGCAAGAGGGACGCGGCGGACAACAGCAGCGATGTCGGCGACGATGACCGAGAAGGCGTGACGATAGCACTCGCCACACGGCCCCGTGTCACCTGGGAGAGCATCTACGAGAGCAGCCTGGTGAAGTCGCGCAACCCCCGCGCCGTGGCGCTCAAGAAGCTCAACCCCCGCGCCCCGAGCCCGCCCAACTGCCCCGGCGACAGCAGCACGATCAGCGTACCCATCCCCGACAGCGTGGGCAAGAACTTCCACCCCAACGAGATGGGCCACGTCACCATCGCCTCGTTCGCCGCCGCCGAGCTCATGGACCTGCGCGCCAAGGTGCTCGGCGTGTCGGCGCCTGACTGCATCAAGGCCGACAAGTTCACGTGCTGGCAGGCGGCTGGCCGGCGGGCCTACGCGTCGGTCGACCGCATGAACGAGAACTTCAAGAAATTCTGCGAGAAGGACATGCAGCTCGTGCTGCGCGGCGGGGTGGGCTGGATCGGCTCGACAACGTACCACCAGGGCACGCCGGACGAGCACGTCTTCGCGGCGCAGCTGACCGACGTGGACGCGACGTCGACCGCCGGGCAGGACAAGATCCGGGCCGAGTGCCGCGAGTCGCTGGACCGCATCATCAACGGCTGCGACGGCAACGACCCGGGCAACCCGATGGACTGGAAGTTCGGCGGGCAGTGGGTGCGCGGCGGCAACACGTGGGAGGTGACGGCCATGGCGGACAAGCGGCCCTGGCCGCCGGTCCAGAAGCCCGACGGCAAATGCAACGGCTGGTACCACGGCGTGTGGAGTAGCTATGAGATCTACGGCAAGGGCTTCAGCACCTACGACTACGGCCAGCAGACGCTGCTGCCCAACATCAACCACTGCGCAGGCGAGTCGAGCCTCTGGAAGTTTGACTACCTGGACCCGCCCTCCGAGGAGGGATACGAGTGGAAGGCGACGTTTGATGATCTCATCTGGGTCAGGGCGAGATGCTTTAGCAACAACAAGGTAGTGAAGGCTGCGGGAGGGTGGACGAACGGTTGCGGCGGGAATGACTGAGCGTGCCGTTGTCGGTGAAACACTTTGATCTACGGGAGATGCTCGTTTGTCCGTGGTGTTTGTCTCCGTTCTCCTGCTGCTATTCTATCGAGGACTTGTAATGTATTGTGATGCGCACCCTTGAAGTAGAACGACTTTGTCTCGGTTCATATGTCTCGGGCACGGATCTAAGGCCTCCGTGACATCTTGATTTTTGATTCGTGTCCATAGTGAGAGAATTGTCTGTGTCACATCTTCTCATCCCAACATTCTCCTTGAAAACCGGGGTTTCCCTGCAGCTACCCTAAACAGGACCGTCTTTCACTCCCAGTATCTGTCATTGTCCAGCATCCACCCGTCCGGTGTATCCGACCACGTCTCGGTGATCCAGTACCCTAGGTCTGCTTCCGTCCCGGCAGGTTGACCTTCCGAGGCCGAGCTGACCGAGCGCCAAATCCGCTGCCTGGCGTGATAGCCACCCTGCGGCCACCGGCCCGGCTGCCAGCTAGGGGCCTGGAACTTGCCGCCAGCACCCAAGCCGGTGACGAAGTGCGCCCAGAAAGAGCTCAACGGCAGACCGAGCTCTATCTCCCGCAGGCGGCTGCCGAAGGCACGCGCGGCGTCGTCCACCAGGGGCAGGAGGTGGGCCCGGTAGTTCTGGTACCGCTGCTTGGGCGTGCTGTAGGGGTCATGATTCCAGAAGCCGAGACCGCCGCAGAACCCGACGTAGAGCTTCTGCAGGCCGAGAAGGGCCGGCTCCATGGAACGGAACAGAGCCTCGAGGAGTCTCTCTTCTCTGCCCGTCGCCCGGGGCACCGCGTCGCGGATGCCGGGCTGGCTGATCCCCAGGACGCGCGGATCGAGCACGAGCTCGAGTGACTTGACCATGCACAGGCTGTATGCGGGCAGATAGTATGCCAGTCCCGGCTCCAGTGTCTCGAGGGAGATGCGGAACGTGTTGGTGCCGTAGAGGACGTCGATCCCTTCTTCGAAACTGAGGTCCATCATCAGCACACTCTGTGTACGAGTGAGAACCGTAGCCGACTTGGACAAGGGCAGTAGA
Organism: Thyridium curvatum; assembly: GCF_004353045.1. NCBI lineage: Eukaryota > Fungi > Ascomycota > Sordariomycetes > Thyridiales > Thyridiaceae > Thyridium > Thyridium curvatum. The sequence continues at coordinate 228,440 of NW_022156820.1, read as the reverse complement.
GAGAAGGACACAAGGCAAGGGCTAAGACTCACGCCCTCCGGCAAGAAACCAGCCAGCCTACGGCGCCGACGTGCCGTTGCCGCCGATGATCCCTTAGACAGCTGTCTATGCTCGGGTTGTCGCGGTCGGGATCAGCATCGCACAGACGGCCGTGGCAACGACCTCTGCCGTCGCGGGAGAGAGAAGGCGAGACGTCAGCGGGATTAGCGGACGGGTGGTAGACGTGCACCACCAGGCCGCCAAAGGCAGTGGCCAGGATACGCGCCCTCAGCTCTGGCGGGAGAGCCGTGAAAAAAGCGCTCTCGGCTACAGTGCCTGATGACACGGACGCGTCCATTGATCTGTATACTAACCAGTTCAAGGCGAGCGGGGAAATCAGCAGTTCGGCAGCAGCTTGAGGTATTGACACTAAACAACCCCAGGACTCTGCTGTTTGAACTCGGTGACCAGGAAGACAGGGGATCTGAACCAATAATGGGTAAGCCGGCCCCCTGTCCTGCATGCATGCTTTTTAGCATGCGAGACTACAACTCTATATTTGGGTTGTAACACGGGCCAAAATGCCCTCCCAAAGCCGGAGAACCCCGGAGTTCACACTTACTGTTGCCCTCGCCCCTCCTCGAGGCCCAAGCTTCATGAGAATGGGAGGATAAGCGTGTATGTAGGAGATAAGAATTCTGAAGGGAAGCATAGGGAGGCCAGCCCGGGGTTGTGTGCTCGGCCCGCGAGACGGAGACTCCGGGCCTGGTGCGGGGGGATCGGGGTGGAGAAACTGACGTCGCCTTCGGTGCTTTCAACCCCGCGTTGGTCGAGGACAGAGCGGGAGGTGACCACAGGACTCTCTGTCCTCTATCCCAACAGTGGCCTGGACTACCCATGTACGAGGTGTGGACGACGCGGGCGACGGTCGACCTCTCTCGTGAGTCGTGACGAGCTCCACCTCAGCCTACGACTTCCCTGGACTCTGCCTGGCTGATGGGCGGACGAGTTTGCTGTTGCTTCTCACCCCAATGAGCTACATGTTCTAAACCCTGCCCTTGCAAGCTGCCCAGTCATTGACCTGTATTTTCGGGCCCAGGGGATATGCCACCAATACGACGGCCGACGTGCAGAGACTAGAAACTGACAAGAGCTGCGTGTCTTTCACAGACTATCCAGCATCACCAGTACGCAGGAGGGTCGATGTCCACGCATGCATGCCAAGGGACACAGATGCTCCCATCACTTCGGGGTTTCTCTCTCTCTGGTAAAGCTGGCATTTTTTTTAGCCGTGCTTGCTGATAACATCCTCCAACCACAAGTAGAATATGATGTAGCCATCGGACGTCTCCTCCATATTATTCTGTGGGTAATAACATATCTGTTTGTCTACTATATTAAGGCATTATGTTCTCTGAACTATCAATACACGGGACTGGAACTCTCCAGTCCCATCCTAGCCAGACCTCGTCATACATCTCCCGAAGCTCATACGCTGAACATGTTACTTACAGATTCCCACCTCATATCGAAAGCCATGATGCACGATCACCAGACGGCGTTGTTACTCCTCGTCAACCCTCAACGCCAGACGCTCCAAAAAAATGCACGCACCCAAATTCACCAAAGGGAACCACCCCCTGTCATCATTGTCCTGGACACCGTATACCTCGATCCCTTCATACTCGGGCCCCATCTTGCTCCATATTACGTATCCTCCTCGCCCAAGTGCCAGGGGATACACTGGTTAATAGTCGTCGGCTGGCCTAGACTCGAACCAGGTGGGATTCACAGTCCAAGGAAGACTCACCTGGACTGCAGCAGAAGAACATGGGCAGAGATGATGAGCCCCCTGCTTGGGCGCGAAGCTCTCACGAGAACCATCCATGGTGCCAATACTAACCCTGCTGCTATCTCGCAGTCCAACTTCACAATGCGTAGACAGACATTGAAGGGCTGCATAATACAAGCCTAGAAAACCCAAGCGTGATTGAAAAAGACTGCCCAGGTGGTCTGCTTGTCCTTCACTGCAGTGAACCGCGTGGTTCTGGTTCCAGAGCAGCTTGACGGGCGTCTAAGTCGTGATACCCCGACGTAACCCCGTAATGTACTCGGTAGAGGGATGGATGGTGTTTGCTTAGTCATTCCCGTTGGTGCCAATGGCCCCATTTCACGACCATCGCCCAATACGCCAAGCTGGGGCTCAAAAGTGGGTACGCCCCGATTTTCCTATTCTCGGTCGTGAATTTCCTCCCATCGAAGATGAATGTGATTTGATTCCTCGCAGCGACGACTCTCACCTCATGTTAGGGTACGACACTGCGAGCAGCAACAAGAACAACGACAACGATAGGAACCCTGCCTGCTCCTAGCTGCCAGGCCGAACACGGGCACAGTCCATCTCGTCCCTACCACTTTACCACCTGAGGTCGCCATTCGGGTATCTGGCCATGGCGACTCACGCCGTTGCTGCTGCCAAGCAGGTGTTCAGGGAATTGCATGGCGTGGTTGTATCGGCCGGCCTTCAGTCCAAGACGGTCAAGGTGCGCGTCGGTGGGCGAAAGTGGCACGCCGATATCAAGAAGGTGCGCTCCCCGTTGGTTGACCTTCAGCTTCTGTCCCAGACTCGTGCCCGCTAACCCGCGACCTGTCCGCAGCACTTCAACAAACCCCAGCAGTATCTTGTCCACGACCCCAACGACTCCCTGCGCACTGGTGATGTCGTAGCCATTACCCCCGGCTGGCGCACTTCGAAACACAAGCGCCACGTTGTCAAGCACATTATCGCGCCCGCACAAGTCCCCATTAACGAGCGTCCGCCTGTCCCGACCGAGGAGGAGCGCTGGGCCGCTGCTGTCGAGGCGCGAGAGGCCAAGGTGGAGCGGAGAACAGCGCGGCAGGCCGAGGAGAATGCCCAGGCCCTGCATGAAAGGACACAGAGAAAGGCGCGGAGCCGGGAAATTGCCGAGCAGAAAGCCCAGCGACACCAAATACAACAGCAAGAGGCTGCGGCAAAGACATCTTCGGATGATGTTGACTGATTCGGAGGCGGAATGGTCGGTGCTGAGCCCCGGCTGTCGACGAACAAGGCATGCTAGTTTGGCTTCCAGATTTCCGTGGTTTCCGGATGGTCGTTGGAGGGGTCCGGCTTCGCCGGGATCCTGCCCTACCGGCATTGTACTTTATAATGAGATCTTGATGGTCTTTGTATTTCTAGATGTGCCTTCATACAGGACCGCTTATAGACAGAATCCATGGCGCAGTTTCGTACCCACCAAGAGGAAAAGACGTCACTACTCCGTCGTCCCAGCACGTTGCGGGAACGCCTCCCGCCCCCTCTCCCCTCTTGCCTGAATCATGCCTTAGCCACCCCTCTCTCCAAATTCTCGAGCCCAGTCCTCATATTCCTTTAGGCCTGCCTTGTTGACGCTGGGACGAATGGTCCTGAGGCTCGCCACAAAGTCCCCAAAGCCAATGGCTCTAATATCGTCCATAGTCATGTGCAGCAAGGCTTCGCCCAGTGACCGCAATGGACCCATCGCTGCGTCCTTGGCCAGTGCTGTGATGTCTGAGCCTGAGAACCCTGCAGATGGCGTCAGTAACAGGTGCGCAAGGAGGAAGAACCATGGCCGGGCATCGTGACCTACCGTCAGTCAAGCTGACTAGCTTCTCAATATCCTCCTCTGTCAAGCTGTGCTTCTGGTGCCCGAGAAGGGCCTGGAGCTGCGTCCGGCGGGTCTCCGACTCCGGCAGAGGAATGTACTGCCGCCTGACAAACCGCCTCCGCGCTGCCTCGTCAATGGCCCACGGCAGATTCGTTGCCGCTAGGACCAACACTCTGTTTGGATCGCCTTGTTCCTTGTCGGCAAGATCCCGCCCAGCCGCCGCCCTCTGCAGATCGCTCCACTGGATCAGGAATTCAGTCTTGAGCCTTCTTGTCGCCTCGTGCTCTCCAGAGGACGATCTCTGCGAGAGCAACGAGTCTATCTCGTCCACGAAGATGATGCTGGGTGCCAGGAGCTTTGCCAGCGAGAAAAGGGCTCTGACCAGTTTCTCCGATTCGCCCAGGTATTTGCTGGTCAGGCTGCTGGCCGAGATGGAGAAGAACGTCGACTTCGACTCGGTGGCCACAGCTCGTGCCAACATGGTCTTTCCAGTGCCCGGAGGCCCGAACAAAAGCATGCCCCTCGCTGGTTCTCTGAGCCCCATGAACAGATCCGGCCGCAAGAAGGGGTACACGACCGCCTCTCTGAGCGCCGCCTTCGCGACCTCGAGCCCGGCAACGTCGCCCCAGTGGACCTCGTCTCCGTGTACCACTATCTCATTCAATATCTGCTTGGCGGCATCCTTGTCGATGCCAGCTGGCAAGTTTCTCAGAATTGCGCGCCTCTCCCGGCCCCCCCCCGCATTTCCTCCCTTCTCACTCTCATTCCCATCCGAGTCTCCGGACGTCTGTAGCGCCTCGTATTCCAGATCCCTTTCCAGGCCCTTGTCTTTGGTCTTTCCCTTTCTGCGCATCGCATCCCGAACACTCCCCGTGCCCGGCGAGGTGCTCGCTCCGGCGGGTGTTTCGCTCGTGCTGTGTCTCCCAGGCACCGGGTGTCTGCCCCCCATTTTCGTAGTTGCTTCTTTGACCGCTATCCTTCGACTCGGCAGGTCGGATGTACTGCTGCTACGTTCTGCTATCCCACCATCTGATGTACCCTTCTCGTCCCCAGCCCTTGGGGGCGGCGTTTTGAGGGGCTGCTCCGGCGGCGGTGCTGTTCTGTGCCTAGGAATGTGATTTTTGCCTGTTCTTCCTGGAGCCGAGTGGGTGGGCTCGGTGGGTAGGTTGTTGACGAGCGCACTGGCGGCAGCATGGACAGACAACACAGACGCGCTGGGCGAGGCATGGTCTCGGGATCGCCGCGAGTTAACAGCAGAGTCTAGACTGTGCCTGGAGCCTGGCGTGGGGTCGATGTCTCTCTCGTGCGATGCCACAAGCCGTCTGCTATGGCTGTCCCATTGCAGCCGTGACGAACCGGGCTCTCGAACGACCCGGTCCTCGCGGGACGGTGTCCTGATCGCGGGCAATGTTGTGGAAGCCTGTTCAGTATTCTGGGATTTGCTCGCCCTGTCTCTGAACCCCAAGGCACTCCAGGCAAGAGCGGCAGCCCTGCTGGCCCCAGGGCCATCCGACGCCGGCCTGGAGCCCGTTCGCCGTTTAGGTTTGGTGAACCGCTCTCCAAGCTTCCCCGTGCGCAAAGTCGTTCTCAAGGTATGCTTGTCGGGGCTTGGAGATCGTGAGACGGTGGGCTGGGAGCTCGATCCGGCCACGGGCCGAAGGATGGACTGCTCAGTCGAGTCTACGTCGGAACCAAGATCGACAAGGCTTCCCATACCAGTGGAGTGCTTCGACGACGCTCTCGACTGCAGAGATGGCCGCGGTGGCAAGGGAGGCCTAGGCAATTGAGTGTATGAGATTGCAGGTATGGTTCCGTTGCCGATCCAGCCAGGCGACGAGGCGTCAGCTGCCTTTGGCTCAGCTATACTAGGCGCGTTTGTCTTTTGTATTCGAGGACCATCCTCGCGCGAGAGCCTGAGTGCTTCTAGCAGGTCGATCCGTTCTTTGCATTGCAGTTCGAGTTGCCGCAGGCTGTCAGTCAACGCGCTCTCTGTTTCGGACTGCGAACCCTGGCCGCCGGGGCGGACAATGTCACGGCTGTTAGATATCACACCAAGAGCCGCCTTCCAACAGCGCATTGCTTCATCTTCGTTGCCCTACACCAGCGACACCCGGGTAAGCGATGTCCCGGGGAATTGGACACTGTCAGCGGGCATAGATAACACACCTGGCTCTCGTAAAACACCGCTTTCGAACACGTTAGGTAACTCTCATCATATGTACCCTGTAGGTTGGCTGCGTTTCCCTTGCCCTGCAGCATCGTGCTGCTTTCCGGAACATGGCCGAGCTCACGGGTGAACAAGTATGTTGGGGAGGACTGCCCGCCGGCCGAGAACTTCTGTGTAGACCAGCGGCTCCGGCCGACCAGGGCTGGCAGATTCTTGGAGGCCTGGGATTGCGACGCGACAAGATGGCGGCGTGTCTGAAGGGGCAGCCAGAAAGCTTGCTGATACAGCAACACTCGTGCAGTGAAGTGTAGTGAAAGCAGGCGCCGAGTCCCGTGTGCGAGCCAGGCTGATGTATGTATCGGTCGATGACTTGCTGAGTCGAAGCAGCACTCTAAGTTCGATCAAGAATAGCAAGGTCAGGCTCAGTCAGTACTAGACCTAGGAGCAGTGACGTACATCAGGCACACATCCTGGATCCCACCAAATGGCCCAGCCCAGGTGGGGCTGCCACTGGCCAGCGGGGCTCTTGGCTACGGTGCTTTTCCAGCTACATATCCATCTCCTTACCCAACTGAACCTGTTCTAAAACGTGCCTGGGAGGTACCCACGTCACTGGAGTTCAGGGCTGTCTTTAAGGTTAATCTCAGTGCCCAGCCAAGTAAGAAAATGTGCCAAACCCGCCATTTGAGTATATTACGTTGTAGTATTGATTCAGGAGCGTACAAGACTCTATGACAGGAGCACCCTGATCTCCCCGCCAGTTCTAGGGAACAAGGACCTCCATGATGTGGTCTGCTCGTCAATATTTGCTCCTGTGCTTTCCATGCCAGCTGGCTTGACCTCGTCCGCAGCGACGAGGACTTCTTCTAGGTGCTCAAATTCCTCACAGAATCGCTCCGCCGCATCCTCGGTGATCTGCCGGGCCAGACCCGAGTCCTGCAGTTGCTTCATATTCTCTAGTGCGTCCATCAGGGCCGACGGCAGGAAATCGTCTAGCTTTTGGCTTGCTCTCACCATGGATTCAGGGGCTAGTGCCTCGATGGCTTTCAGCCTTGACAGGTCCTCTTTGGACGTCGTGACTGATGTCGTCTCGGTCAAAATGCCATCCAGGCCCGATTCTTCACGGAAGAACCGGTACTGACTCTCAGCAAGCGTCTGTGATTCTTGCCGTATCTCGTCTTGCAACGCCCTGACTCTCCCCTCCGTAAAGTCGAACGGGAGCAGCACCGCCTTCGCGGCAAGAAGGCAATTGATCAGGAAGATGGAGCTCCCGGGCTGGCCGATATCCCGGGCGATGTTGTGGCATCCCTGGATAAATGGATCAAAGGCTTCTCCAAGGATGGGAAGAAAATCGACTTCGCGACTTGCAGACGAGGTAAGCGAGGTATCGTATGTCTTCAATATGGCATGGAGTTGTTCCAATGCTTCCTGCAGGAAGTCAGGCGACCCCAGGTCGGTCGGAGTGTGCTGAAGGTCCCCCTGCAAGGCGGCGATGTAGTCTCTCATCAAAGAGCGGAACTGGCGGAGCGCCTCGGCTTCCAGGCTCGAGAGAGACTCGACGAGGACGGACTGGTCGCCAAGGAGTTTCACGAACGTGACGCGGTAGAAGTTGAGGAGGTTGGCAAGTTTGTAAGCCAGGATGATTTCCTCGTTGCTCTGTATGACCTGCTCCACGCGCTGTCGCAAGATACGCGCGGCACCCGACACATTCCTATCCACGAGGTCGTTTAGGGCCTTGATGGCATCAAAGGCAGGTTCCCCGGGCTCTTCCTCGCTGTCGACAAGGCGCCAGATCTCGTGGTCTCGGCCGGCTTGTATCCCTTTGGCAATCTCACCCCCTTCCGACACAAATAGGACCTCGAGAGCCTCTCTCTCGCTCACCGCGGCGGAGTGGGTCCAGGCCAACATGTCGCCAACATAGCGAAGCGGGTCATGAGCGGCGAGCTCGATGGGCTTCACGGACTGCTCCTCCCTGCCCGAGGTAGACGATCCGGTCAGAGCGACATAGAACGAGTCGGAGAGCAGATGTTCTCTTGCCTCGGCGAAAAAGTCGAGGCAGTTGTGGAACAGCGTCGGCCTCTCTGCCAGCACACGAAGCGCCCGTCTGATACGCGCGCCAAACTGGGGGTTCTCCAGGTTCAACGTCCGGAATTCGCGCTGAATCCATTTGTATAGTTTCTGAAAAGCCTGGTCGAGCGTCTTGGATGCCCTCTCCAAGATGTCGTGCCCCAGTGTCTGGTTCTCAAAACCTAATAGTATTTCGCAATCCTTGACAATCTTCTTGGCCTTGGCCAGCGTCGTGAAGAATCGATCATCTACTGGTTCCGCTGCCATGGACAGGCACGCCACTTCGTTTTCTGACAGCACGAATTGCGTTTGCAAGGACCTGAACAGCTGCTGCTTCGCCTCGGCTTGGCGGCGTTGAAGCATCAGCGCCGAAGCCTCGCCCAGGACGGACGATGTCGAGGCGTGAGCCACGTCCACTTTGGATCTCATCTCGCTGTACATCTTATTGAGGCTCTCCAGTGTCGAGCCTATCCTCTGTAGTTGCTACTCACCAGTGTCAGATTCCGCGCGGCATCGCCCGTGTGTGGAAGAGCACTCACTTCCGAGACACGACCAAACTCGTGTACGATATCTCCATTGCACTCAATGACCTCCTTTTGCAGGTCCAGACGGAGGCGGCGACGGGCCTCTCCGGTGTTCTGGATGCTGCGTTGGTCGAGCAAATGAAGACTGTCCCGGAAGTCGGTGTCGGCATACGAGGTAGACAACACGGTATTCACTTTGGAGGAAAGCGGATGCAGACCTCTCAATGCCATGGATGACCCAGTGATTGGAGGCGACCGAGGCTCCGCGCCGACTGCCACGTGAGGGTGAACAGAGGGATGCTCCGGTGGCGATCTTGCTGATGACATCGTGGACGCCTCTAGGAAGGATTGGACGGCTCTGCTGTCTTGGGCGGCAAGTCCATGAGCAGCACCTTCTCTCAGAATGTCTGCATCCAAGAGCAAATAGAGAGAGAGGGCAGAGGGTCCTCTTCAGTCACAGCATAAGCCAAGAAGAGAAAAGGCAAGGAATCAGACAGAGAAGACAAAAAGAAATTTAAGATCCTATACGACCTGTGCGAGAATACTGGCTTGTTTTGCTGAGTCGACTGAAGGGGCGCTATCCAGCTCAATATGCGATGAACCTATGCTCATTTCGTGCTCGATACCTCATCTCCACCGCAAACAGACAAGTAGCCCCAGCACAGAGAGGGGCCCATTCACCGTCACCGCCAAACCCGAATGACGAGCACCAGTAGGTATAGGTACTCCACTGTGGGCGGCTACAGGGGTGTAGTTATAATAAAGCCGGCCAAAAACATGCTCACCGCCCATAGCTGCCTGCCTGCCCATGGGACACGCTGATTGTGTCATCTGCCCTCAACGCTGCATGGCTCCCTTTGGCATGTGCGCCTCCCTCATAGACAGACACAAACACGACCACGATCCCGCCCACCTGATCACGGACTGCACCTGACTGGACGAACTATCAACACGTCGACAGTCAGAAACCTTCTCCCGCTGTAGCACGGTCTCTGCAACTTTCCGTGCCGTCTCCCTTCTCAACTCCTGATGTGAATGGGCGGTGTTGGTAGTCCGACCTTGGGCAATGACCGCCATTTAACTGCATCATCCTGGCGGACAGCGCCGCCCTTCCCGAAATCATCTCCGTCCACACATCGGCCGTCATGGCATCCAACATGTTTTCGCGCTTTGTGGCCTCGGGGCGAGGCAGGTCCTTTTACGAAGACTTGAGGGCGCGAGACGACGCTCTCGACACAGAAGAGCGGGCGGGGCTTGCTCTGGACGAGGACAACCTCAGCCACCAATTTCACGACTATGACCTCGACCACGCCCAGGGCTTGGGGCTCGATGGCAGTCAGGTTACGGCCAACGAAAGCGTGATACGAGAAGACGTCGGGGATCGCGCAGCCCGACCCGAGCGACATTCGGGCACGAAGTGGCTGGGAGGGGACGAGGATGCAGACAACGACGTCCCGGGGTCACTGCTAGTTGAACCCAATGTAGCCGAAAGTCATGCCGGTCCGCAGCGGCACCACCACCGAGAACGACGGCCCGCATCGCCGGCAACACAACCTCTTCCAGGCCCTTCGACACGCAGAGCGCGTGCGCAATGGGAATCCACACAGGCCCAGCAGAGGTTGCACCAAGATGAAATGGCTCCTTCCTCACGGACCGGAGGCGGCCACCCTCGCTCCCTCATGTCGCGTTCTGTATCGGGGAGTCCGAGGGAGAAGGCCATGTGGCGATGGGTTAATGTCTCAAACCTCGATAATTTCATCAAAGACGTCTATGACTACTATCTCGGCTGCGGAATCTGGTGCATCTTGATGGAACGGGCTCTCCACCTTGTGTAAGCTTCCCTCTAGCTGCGCACTCCCCTGACGCATGTGCGTAAGTTGACTGCTGACGCCACACTACTAGAAACGTCACTTTCGTCGCCGTCTTCCTGACCTTCCTCACGCAGTGTGTGGACTATACGCGCTTTCGTGGCAGCACCAGGCTGGAACAGGTCCTCGTACCGCGATGTATGAACAGGATGTCCACCATGTGGAACCTGGGACTCTGGGTCTTTGCATTCTACTTTATCTGGAAGTCCATCCAGAACCTGCTCGACATCCGTCGTCTGCTGAACCTGCGTGACTTTTACGTGCACCTGCTCAACATCCCCGAGCATGACATGCAGACAGTCTCCTGGCAGGATGTCGTCGTCCGCGTCATGGCGTTGCGAGATGCCAACCCCAAGACGGCGAGCAACATGACGCGCCTCCAACGGGAATGGATTGGGAGCCAGTCAAAGGAGAGACTTGACGCCCATGACATTGCCAACAGGCTGATGAGGCGTGAAAACTACTTGATCGCCCTGTTCAACAAGGATATTCTCGACCTAAGCATCCCCCTGCCTTTTCTGCGCAAGAAGCAGCTGCTCACCCGCACCCTGGAGTGGACGCTCATGTTTGGCGTCCTAGACTTTGTCTTTGACGAGCGCGGCCAGGTCAACCCAGAGTTCCTCAAGTCGGGTCGCCGTGGACAGTTAAGCCAGAAGCTCAAGGCGAGGTTCAAGTTCGCAGGGCTTATGAACCTCGTGCTGGCCCCGTTCCTGGCGTGCTACCTCATCATCGTCTATTTCCTAACGTATTACAACGAATACCAAAGAAATCCGTCGGCACTGTCGGCCCGGAGCTACACGCCCCTTGCCGAATGGAAATTTCGAGAATTCAACGAGCTTCAACATCTTTTTCGCGAGAGACTCAACATGTCGTACCCATTTGCGACACGCTACATAGATCAGTTCCCCAAGGTCAAGACCGAGCAGGTGGCCAAGACGGTTGCCTTTATTGCGGGTGCCATTGTTGCGGTCCTGGCCATAGGCTCCTTATTCGACCCGGACAACTTTTTCATCTTTGAAATCACCAAAGACCGGACCGTGCTGTTCTACCTCGGCATCTTTGGAGGGATCTGGGCCGCTGCCCGGGGCAGCATCACCGACGACAACAGCGTGTTCGACCCGGAATACGCCCTGCGCAACGTGATTGAATACACCCACTTCCAGCCGGACCACTGGCAGGGCCGGCTGCATAGTTTCGACGTGAAGAAGGACTTCTCCGAGCTCTACAAGATCAAGCTGGTCATCTTTCTCGAGGAGATCCTCAGCATCCTGATCACACCTCTGATCCTCTTCACGACCCTGCCCAACTCGACAGACCAGATCGTCGACTTCTTCCGCGAGTTCACAGTCCACGTGGACGGCCTCGGCTACGTGTGCTCATTTGCCGTCTTCGACTTTAAGAAAGGCGTGGGCCAGACGAACCAAGCGGTCGCGGGAGCCGACGTCCGCGAGGAGTACTATTCGACCAAGCACGGCAAGATGGCCGCCTCCTACTACGGATTCCTGGACAACTACGTCATCAATCCGAAGACGGGCATACCCGGCCACCTGCCCCCCGGGGCAAGACACCAGTTCAATCCGCCGCCCTCCTTCCCGGGCCTTGGCTCCCCGACGCTGGCGACAGACATGCACCACTCACGGGCAGGGCGCAGTCGAGCGCCGGCATCGCAGAACGCGCGCACGCCGCGATTCGGCCCCACTGGCTCGCAACAGTCTCCCGTAGCGTCGATCCTCTTGGATCCGCATCATCAGCCGGCCGCTTCGACTTTTGGCTCCCGCAGCGCCCAGAGGCAGCGCCCGAAACGCGCAGGCTACCATGGTGACCGGGACATCATCGAAGAGTCGCTCGAGGACGGCCTCGAGGGCGCGGATCGCTTCCGTCGTGCTGCCGTACAGCAACCCCCCGAAGGCGACGGAGACTTGGACGAGTCCACATGGCAGACGTCACCCACCAAGACGCTATCGCGGGAGAATAGCGAAGTCAAGGGGGAGAACACGGAAGTCGGTGTATTGGGACTCATGTACCAGTTCCAACAGGCACACATGAACCACAGGCACGGCGGCGTCCGGTAGACTGTATAGAAGCCACAGCATTTTGATTTCATACTCTCCCTTGTGTGATTGGACCCGTGTGAAGCAGAAACAAGGACGGGGTCCCAGACGCGTGGGACTGTCTTGCAAGACTCATGCGCTGACCGCTAAGAGTGACAAGTGGTTGCTGCGCTTTGTGTATTGTTATCTCGTTGAAAGAAACTCGTTAGCATCGGCTACTCTCGGCCTCGATCCGCGCCAGCAGAGCAAAGTATGTGGCACTGTCAATGGATCCATGATGATGTAGGTATTTTCCATGGATTGTAGCCTCCTGTGGAGGAGGAGCTGGAGCTTGAGAGCCGCAACAGGACGAGGTGGTACCTCCTTACCATATACCTACCTAGGTAGGTAGGTAGGTAGGTACCCATCCAGCCAGTGAAGCCACTAAGCATCGAGCCCCGTAATACCTAGGAGGTAAGTAAGGCACCTAGCTTCATTGGTAAGGAGGGAGGGAGGCAAGGCCATAGAGTTCCATTGTACTTGAATGTGGATCGACCCAATTGTTCCAAGTTATCAACAGGAGGTACCTACCTACGCTACAGCCTACCTAAGCTAAGGTAGGCACCTCAAGTGCCCCGCTCATGCCTGGGTCACCCGACGCCGCAACTTGCATCGCGCCCAAAAGACACACACTGGCGCGCGTGCTTGAATCAACCACTCTCAGAGTGCTTCCCCCTGCAGGACAGCCACAGAGTCGCCCTCCGAGACATCCAATACCTCGCATCCTTTCCTGCTTGGAATCTCACCGTGGCGCAAGGGCAGACCCGCGAGAAATATCCCCTTGGCATCGGCTTCAAAGAGAAAAACCGCAGTACACCGACCGGCCCAGCGATCCCTCCCCGTCTCCCCACCGGCCCTCAGTCTCGACGCTTCTCAAGATCATTCTAGAGCTCTCGACGACTACGCCCGGTCGAATGGCGCAGTAGCCACACTGCAGCCGATTACACCATTGCCTGCAAGTGACGTTTGCACGCCGACAGGCCTCTGCTCCCGTTCGACGCCGGCTGCACCAGGACCAAAAGGGGGGGACTCTGTAGATGGCCGCGGTGACATCCGACGGCGCTGGCGGTCGGGCCTTGGCCGGCCCCCCCTCGAGCAGCCTGGGCGATGGCGCGACCACGGCGAGGATATACGACGCATTGGAGCTTATATATAACCCGCAGTCGACGAACCAGGACCGGAAAGACGCCCAGATCTTCTTGGAGGAGGTCAAGACGACGAGCCAAGCGCCGTCCATCGGCTTCGAGCTCGCCTCTGCCCCGGCAAACTCGCCCATCATACGCCACTACGGCCTGTCGCTGCTAGAGGATGCGATCAAACACAAGTGGGCGGGGTACACCGAGGACCAGGTCGTGCTGCTGCGCAGATGGGTGTTGCAGCTGGCCGAGAACGTCTCGAGGGACGATCCGCTCTTCCTCAGGACCAAGGTTGGCCTGTTATGGGTCGAAGTGGCCAAACGCTGCTGGGCGGCCGAGTGGATGGACATGGACAAGCTTCTGATGCAGCTCTGGCAGCTGCCCGGCTCGCTCGTGCATAAGGAACTGGTGCTCTCCGTGTTGGAGATGCTCTCCGACGAGGTCTTCACCGGCGACGACGCCGTCGTCGCGCTCCGGGAAGGCGTGCTGAGCAAGGCCTGCGTGGACATCTTCACGCCGTCCGCCGTCCTGAGCGAGGCATTCCCCAACCGCCAGCTGGGCCCGAATGTGCGCTTCAACGACGATGGCTGGCTCGATCGCGTCTCGCGTCTGCTGGGCGACTGCCTCGACGGCGACGTGCAAACAAACGACGACGTGCGGTCGTGCGCCCTCAAATCACTGTCGGTCATCTACTCCCTCATGCCCTGGGCCATACCCAAGGCCATCGTTGCTTCACGCTGCGTACCGCTCATGTGCCGGGCGCTGGCGGCGCCGCACGTAGCCGTGCAAAAGGTAAGCTCGCTACCGGCGCTGCAGACACATTCACCTTTGGCACCTACGCAGGCCATCCCCCGTCACTAACCGCGATCCAGGCATCTCTAGAGGCTCTCCATGCGCTGTACTCGCGCAGTAATTTTACCGACGAGGAGTTCACCGACCTCGTCGTGCCCATGTACGACCCCGAGTTCATCGACCTCTGTACAAGACTGTTCGAATGGTCTACCGTCGACGCCGAAGACATAGACGACGACAAGTACCAGTTTGCAAAGAAATTCTCCGAGGTATGCCGAAACTCTCCGACCCCCGATCCAGAAGATGGGAGGATGAGGAAGGCCGCTGACGTGTTGCTAGATGATGTCTTGTCTCGGCAATTATCTGGAGCGCAAGTTCTCCAGCTTGCCCGCCAACCTGGAGGTCCCCAGGTTCTTGGAGCTCTTGTTGAGGGTGGTGCAGAGCCAGAGCCTGGTCGTCTCGATACCCGTCCTGGTCACCTGGACCCGGTTCCTGAGCAACCGCGCCCTGGGCTCGTCCATCGCCGACACGCCCCTGATCGGCCCGCTGTTGGAAGTGTGCAGCGCCAGGCTAATCCGCTACGAGAGCCTGCCCGAGGACACGCAGGACCCGACCTACCTTCTCCTCTTTGAGGACACCGATACCATTCCAGAGCGCCATGCCTTCCTCGGCAATTACCGTCGATACAGCTCGCAGGTGATCGAGAGCGTGGTGCAGCTCAAGCTTGTGGACGCGACCCGCCACATACTAGGCCAGGCAGATCACGTCCTCGAGCACCTATACGATGGCCAGCCTCCGCTCGACGTCGCGCGCTACAACAAGAACTCGATGCCCGCCCTGCGTGTCGACGCCCAGTTTACCGTGATCGAGTCAGCCCTCAAGGGCTTCGCTCGCTGGAAGGCTTCTATGAACCGGGAGGCCGGGCCGGATGTCGACCAGAAGAGCAAGATGGAGGCTGACTTTGAGTCGTGGTGCAACCGGCTGCTCGATATGCCCGTCGAGGACCCCGCTATCAGGAAGCGGATCCTGCAGCTCCTCGTCGCCTTCTCCACGACGGCGCTGGACAGGAACGCGGGCTTCATGCTTAAGGTCCTCGAGCACATCCTCCTCACGTGGCCCGCCCCGCAACCCGAGCACAAGCTCTTCAACGACGCCATCAAAGACCTGCAGTCGGAGAGCATGGTGGAGCTGCAGCGGCTTGCGTCCAAGATGCCCGACCACCTCCTCGACGTGTACGACCAACTCGAGGCCAAGGTCAACGACATGATTGCTTCTGGCACCCTCGACAGCAAGCGTAAGATTGCCTATCAGAGTTTCCTCTTCATCATCGTGCACCGGGCGAGTCGGATGGAAGAGGGCGACAGGCTACGGCGGCTGCACTCTTTCGTCGATCCGGTTGTGGCTCAGTGGAAGAACGAAGAGTTCAAGCGCCAGCTAGCCTCCTACGGAGGGTTCTGCGGTCTGATGGCCCTCGACCGGGCGCAGTCGTATCTGGCTCGGAAACGCATCCACAAGATTGCCGACTGGGGCTCGGTTGAGCTCGACGGCGAGGGCCTCGCCCTGCAGAGCGAGCTCGAAGAGCGACAGACTGTGAGTGCCCACGGCGCCCTCCGTGACCACCGATCCACTTATCCCGCAACCCCGAGCGCGCACTGACTCCCTGCACAGCTCCTGCCGCTTCGTGCGACCAAGTCATTTCTGACCTATTCCGTCGAGAAGCTCGACAAGGACTCGTCGCCTTACCTCGCGTCCTGTGAGCTCTGGCGCGACGCGTTTGCGGACATTCTGCCACAGCTCTTGCAATTCCTCAGGTACGATCGCGCCGTGTGAACACGAAGACATACATGCCTTGGCTGACCTAGTTCCCAAGCCACGCCCACGCTACGCACAACCCTGCCAACTGGACTCTCCTACCGGCGGACATGCACGCCGTCGTAGGCCAGGTACTGACAGATAGGTTCTGGCAGGCGGGCATCTCCGAGGGCAGCAAAGATGATTTTTACGCCCGCGTCCTGGACAAGAAGGGCACCCTCGAGGGCTTGGCCTCGACGATCCGCGGGACGGTGCGTTTCGTGCGCGAGACGTGCTACGCCGTGCTGTACTGCATGAGCCGGCTTGACGTGCACTTTTACGGCTTCAACGAGCTGCCGGGGCCCCTGGCGCACGCATTGTTTGCGGACTCATTCTGCCTGTCGGCACACCAGATCATCAACCTCCTCAATTTGGTCCGCTACCTTGTTGACCACTGTCCCGTCGCCCTTCGAGACCACTTCCTGCCGCCCCTGCTGGCCACCTGCTTCCAGCAAATGGACTCCAAGATCAAGTCGGAATGGGACAAGCTCGACCGGCAGCAAGGTGTGCAATCGGACGGTGAGGCCCTGACGGAGGAGATGAAGGCCGAGAGCATCCTGCGACAGCTCACGTATACCGCCGTCGTCATGGTCGCCGACTTTCTAGACCCGGCAAGGACGAGTGAGACCCGACCCCCGCCCCGCCACAGCGTCTTGGCCGCTAACCACGTGTGTGCAGATCCTCCCGCCGAACCAGCATCGGGCAGGCATCCGTCGCTGCGCAAGTTTTGTCTGATGCAGTCCTCGATCGTCGAGCCGCTCTTGGTCTTCCTCATGCACGCCATCAGCATGCACGACGGGCGGTGCTGTGGCGTCGTCCTTCGCGTCTTCCGGTCCATCGTGCCCGAATTCACCGGCGGCGCGGCGACGGCCGGCAACCCACCCTCGGACCAGCCCGTCTCTGGCAGTGCGCGCCCCCTCGAGCCGCTGGACGGGTTTCCCATCCCTGCCGAGACGGCCAGTGCCATCCGCGAGTTCATCTCGTCCGACGTCCTCAAGGCCTGCATCGAGTCGCTCCACGAGCCCTATTTTGTCGACCTGCAGAAAGAGCTCGGGTCTCTGATTGCATTCATCCTGGTCTACTATGCGCCCTTGTCCACCACACCGGCCAGCGTCCTGCTCTCCCTGCCCACTATCAAGCCCGAAGACGTCCGGCAGACCATCGAGTATGTCGGCCGGCCAGGACTGCACACACGCCAACAACGTGCCATCGTACTGGACCTCCTCAAAGATCTCAAGGGCGTGAGCATCTCGGAACAGGGCAGGCTGAGCAAGACCAACGGCTTCAAAGGGGAGGCCGGGCGGTCGGCGAAGAAGACATCGCGCAGCAAGATGGCCCAGGCGTTCATGACTGCTCCGGGCCCTACGCCTAGTGGTGCGGCGGGTTTCGGCTCTGGGGAGGCAGGCGGTCCGTCCGCCGCCGCTACGAGGCAGAGCCCTGATCTAGAAGGAGTAGCGGGCCTGTTTAATACCGGGCAGTGAGCTCGCCGCGGGCGCTATTGCGTGGGAAGGCATACCGGGCCAGCGGGAGTGTATTTTGTGGTGGTTGAACTAGAGAAGAGGACTCGGTCTCCTTGATGGTCTATGGACTTGAGGGCTACAGCGATATATAGATATGAATTGAGGCGACGCAGAGCGTGACAAAAATGGTCCTGGTAATGGTTTTGTTGGCGCTCCTTAACTTGAGAGTTGATTGCTTGACTCTTCGGCGTATTGAAAAAGGCATTTGCGACAACCGACAACCAACGCTCGTCCTTTGGTTTGTTCACCGTCGTTGGCATATGATATTGCATGTGAACCCTTTCTTGTGAGGGCTCCTTGGGAAAGAAATAGTATGTAAGCAAGATATCGCACGCACGCTTTCCTAGTCAAGCTGCCGCTGCTTACAAGTCGACAATCAACAATCAACAAAATCCCGTAAATGATACACCAGGGGCTGGGTAAAGCACACTTGTGATTAAAACAATGGCTGGAGGGGATTTGGCAACGGTGGTTTTGTTACCGGGTGTATATTAAAGATTAAAGAATCCAAGATATAGAACTCTTGGGTCTTGACAGCCATCTCACGATGTTCCCTTCAGCGTAGTCCTAGGGCTCGCTGTCGAGCTTCCTTTGGTATCTCCACGGCTCAATCATCCATCTTCACAGTGATGTGATAACTAGCGGTCTTGTAGGGAACGTTTTCGAGGCTGCACCTCAATCGAGGTAACTACCTACCTAGTCTACCTAGGTAGCCATGTCCATCCTTCCCTCTCGGATATGGTCTGGAAGCCATGTCGGCGCTGGTGGTGATGCTGGGGGTAGACATTCCTTTTTCCTTTTCTTTGTTTTTTTCACCCTCTTGCTCTTTTGATTTCTTCTCTTGTTTTAGAGTTTTCATTTCGGATATTCTATTGTACTCGTGAGCAGACTAGCCGAAAAAAAGCAAACAGCACCTCTTGAAACATCTCTCGTACTTTGGTATCGGATGCAGATTGGCTCTCTGTCGACAGGGGTGAGATGCCCTCACTTGCTCTTGGTCCTGAACTTGAGGATGTCATGAATTCAAGATTCGATTGAACACCGAAGACTGACCAAGGACTACGGTCAGGAAGCCGGAAATACCACGATAACCACCACTCGATGCAAGACGCACTGAGAACCGCCTTTCTCTTTCCTCTCCTCTTTCCTTTTCCCCAACTAGGCTGGGCCTGCAGATCTCTACATCACAGGGTGCTAGCTGTTGCATTGACCCAGTCGTCAATTGTACAACGTCGTACTCGTTTGGGCCCAAAAGCCTTGATCCCGTTCTACAGGACACCAATCTCCTGACCGTGCTGGACATGCCGCCTACCCGCCCGACCACGGACCTGTCGAGATAGAGTTTCTTCGTTCGCCCTCTTCGGCATGGAGCCCAATGGGACCACGGCATATGCGTGCGGTTCCGAAACAGTCTCGCACCCCTGCTGCTGCGAGGTTGAACAAGGGGGGCGGGGGATCGCCTTACCTTTTTTACTTTTTTCCCTTTTCTTTTTGCTTGCTCAAGAGCCAAAGAGGAGGCGTCTCATCATTTCGTCACAGTCGCTGCCAAGAGGTGGCCTAAACGCTGTGCTCGGGGGCGTGCGTGTTTGCCTTTGAGATACGAAGCGATGGTCCGCATTAACTACCTAGTCGACGGGCTGTTAACAGAAGGACTTGAGGTTCCATCGAATGCATTGGTTCAAAGGTAGTTGGATAACCCTTGCGAGACCGCGGGTTCCAGAGCAAGGGTGTGCACTGTTAACATTGAGGTATCTCTTGATGAAACTTCGGCCAACTGTGCGGTACATACTGAGGTCGTCTCGAAGTCACGAAGTGAGACCTCTCCACCCTCCACTGTTACCCTCCCCTGTCCTCAGCACAAACCTGGCACCCGGGTGGGATAGCTGCGTACCTAGCGTCTCCGCCCAGCCCGACTCAAGCTCTCTCCCCGGAAGCATGACCTGCCCGGCCCCCCCCCAAACCTCAACTACTTGTTGCGATTGATAGGTAGCCGAATCCAATTCCACAAACTGTATCGAGTCGCGATTACTGACTCGAGTTTCAGCGTCGAGCGACTGTTCCTTCTGGGCCTTTTTGACTGGTTGCGCTTCTCCGTTTCAACACAGAACGGAACGGGCACTTCGCAGGGCGATATTAGGCAAGGGCAGATCTTCCGCCGCTGTGGGCCGTCTCTGCGCGGTCCTTGCCCGGGTTCTTCGCATACGAGCCCGGTGCCCATCATGGTCTACTGTGGGAAACCCTCGCGGGGCTGCCAGATGTGCAGGACTCGTCGGATCAAGGTAAGCACTCTTTCCTGCCCCGGATCCCGCACGAGGCTCGATCGCTCACCCTCTCGGTCATAGTGCGACGAGACCAAGCCGACTTGCAAGCAGTGTGCGAAATCACGGCGGCAGTGCCCCGGGTACAAGGATGAATTCGACCTCGTCTTTAGGAACGAAACGCAGGCGACGGAGCGCCGGGCGCAAAAGGCCAGCAGGAAACCCTCGGCGTCTAAACCTCACTCGTCATATCCAACAGCGCCGGCTGCCGATACAGCGCGTCGCTCATCAACCGAAGGCGGCGGCCCGGGCCTCTCGTTCGAGCAAGCCGGCATAATCCCCGTCTTGGGCCAGCACCCAGAGGAGCTGGCCGCGTGCCATTTCGTCGCCAACTTTGTCCTGGTGCCGCGCCAGGGAAGCACGCGGGGCTTCATGGACTACCTGATACCACTTTTGAAGCAGCAGCCAGTGGACAGCCCTGTCCACCGCGCCTTCAATGCCTGTGCCATTGCGTCGCTCGGGAACCGTGTGGCGTCCGAGGCTTTCGACTTTGAAGGCAAAGCTCTCGGCGAGTACGTCAAGGCGCTCAGCGCAACCCACGCAGCGATCAAGGACCCGGTCTTGTCCAAAGACGACGGCGTCTTGGCCGCGGTGCTGCTGCTCGGTCTCTTCGAGGTAGGATGCCCGGACCCGCCCCTCCCCTCTTTGCAAACGAGGTCGAAGACGGGAACTGACAGAGCTCAAAGAGCATCACAGCGAAGCAGATGGGCCTGTTCGCCTGGGGATCCCACACTGAAGGAGCCGTGCAGCTCGTCAAGAGCCGCGGCCGGGAGCAGCTGCGAACCAAGACCGGGCTCTTGCTCTTTATCGCGGTCCGCACGCAAATGGTGAGTGAGCCCGAACCGCCGGTTCTGTCGAGCCCCTGCTGATTGCCTCGAACCCAGATCATCCAAACACTCGCCTCGAGCAAAGCGCCGACCATGGGCGTGGAGTGGTGGCTCACGGACGCCGTCCATGTCGAGGTCGCCGGGCGCTGCCAGCGACTGTGCATCAAGGTGGCCGAGATCCGGGCAGAAGTCACGCGACTCATGACCGCGGCGCAGAGGACCCCCGAGAACGTCGAGCTCATGCTCGACATGATCCGCAGGGTGCAGACTGTGGACCAAGAGTGTGTCAACTGGATGAGCAACCTGCCCGACCTATGGCGGTTCAAGACGGTAGGGTGGGAAGACCACGTCCCCAACGGCGACTACGAGAAGGCAGAGGTGTTCCCGGGCAGGGTCGACCTGTATCCGGACCTCTACATGGCGAGCGTCTACAACATGGTGCGCACGTCGCGCCTGATCCTGGCGTCGGTGCTCGTGCGCTGCGCCGCCTGGGTCTGCGCACCCGTCGACTACCGGACGACACCCGAGTACGCGACGGCAGCCAGGTCATGCGTTGACACAATCACAGATATCATCGCGTCGGTGCCCTTCCATCTGGGCTGGCACCTCAAGAGGCCCGAGATCCAGCAGAAGCACGACCTCTCCGGATTTGCCTGTGGAGAAGAGGATTGTATGAAGGGCCTGGCCGGCTACTTCCTCACATGGCCTCTGATGTGCATCAACGGGCAAGACTACGCCACGGACGCACAGCGCGCGTGGTGCACTGGCAGGCTCAAGTACATTGCCAACGAGCTCGGTGTCCGCTACGCCGGCCTGCTCTCAGGGGTAAGCATGAGCCACGGCTGGGAACCAACCCCCAACCCCCGCCACCCCTCCTCTCTCTCTCGCGCCATCTGGAAAACATGCTGACACGCCGCCCCTGACCAGATCAAGATCCGCATCCCTTCCATGCTCATCCGGCGAGATGGCATGATGGCGCAGCCCAACGGCATGTCGGGCGACTTTGTGAAACTGGCCTCGAGCCGCAAGTCGCGCTCCGCCTCGCCTACAGCCAACAAGCCTCTGCAACCACTGCAGCAAAAGGAAAGCCCCGGGGACGCGGAATCTTGAGTAGAACAGGCCTGTTGCGCCATCATCCGTGAGCTGCGAATCTCGCGGGATGGCTGCGTGCCGTCACCGGGGCACGGCAATTTCGTCGGCGCCCTTTGTGCTGTGTCTGTAGTGTGGACGCCTCCAAAGGATTGGCTGCCGTAGCACCGCACACACAAGTCGACTAGGATCTCAAGTCTGGCGATGGGATAACTGGTTACACGGGCGTTTTGCCGCCACCTCATGGTGGCTAATACTATATAATACCCCCCTTCCCTGTCTTCATGTTCATTGCTGCGCCGTCGCCGTGGACGACGAAGTGCTCCCGTGATTCTTTATCTCCTTGTAAATCCTTGCTTGGTAGGGTATCTCGTCAAAGCTGCTTCATCAAAGTCATACGTAACACTCCTCCTGGTGTTCCTCTGGATCCAAATGGTGGGCATGTTCCCATCTCGCAGACAGCACCTAACTGAGTCAAGAGCTGGCTAGCCTCCTGAGAGCCGGTCTCGGGCACGGACCGGTGGCTCACTTTCTCTTCTTGACGTCGGTAGGGGTCTTGGCGCCGCCATTGTCGGCTAGGTTCCAGGCCTTGACGACCCAGCTCTGGGTCTTGTCGACGTACTGCTCATTCTCGACGTGCTTGACGCCGACGCGGACGCCGTCCTTGGTGAAGACGACGTTTTTCTTGCCCATCTTCTTGGTGGCCTGGGCCTGTATCTGAGCAACGGAGAGATAGATCTGGTAGCCGACCCAGGCGATGGCCCCAAGGATGACGAGAACGATGAGGAGAGGGACGAGCTGGCTGTTGCACACAGGGCGACACGAGTTAGCTGAATTCGTTCTTGTCTTTTCTCTTCTTTGCCTTTCTCTTCTTCTTGCTGCTCCGCTGCGGAATCGGGGTCGGGGAGCATTATGGAGAGGAGGCCGACCTACCCCAAGGTGGAGGGCTGACGCGAGCCAGATTTACCCCAAGCCATGTTGCGATCGGTCTTAAGCTCTTGTCTATCTGTCTGGGGCTTGATGGAGGCAGGGTGGCAGATCTCTTGGCAAGATGGGCGATCAAATGATGATGGCGATTGAGGTAGGAAAACTAAGAGAGGATCGAGCAGGTCCAAAGGGCTTTGTTGACCAAGAGTTGATTTCCAGAGGGGACCAAAATGCACATGTAATGCAAGTAATAGGTAAGTAAAGCAGGCAGCGGCGGGGGCCACAGCTATTTTTTTTCTTTCTCTCTACCACTTGAAGGAGCTGAAACCAGAGGGTCGGCCATTCAGCTCTGGCTGCATTGCATGTGGATTGGGAATAATGGAGGGAGGTGAGGGAGGGGGGGTTGGTTCGGCACCTGGCCACCTCGAGCTGGGTACCTACTAGGTAGGTAGTTTACCTCCACGTAACTACAAGTACTCCGTAAGGGACCCAAGGTAAGGCCAGTGGAACCAACGTTAGCCACCTGCTCGCGCTGCTATTGTGCTTGTTGAATCCTGAATGAACTTGCGCAGGTGGGCAACATTGAACAGCGCTAATCAAAGCTGGTGGAGGTCCTCCCGAGCTCCAGCCATCGTACAAGGACAAGCAAGTAACTAACTAATTAGAAATTGAAACTGTGCGGTGGCCCGGTGGAACCCACGAAATCTCGTCGTGCACGGGCCAATTCGGGGCCTTGGTGCTTGGAGGTAGGTAGGCTGGATTAAGGTAGGGAGGTACCTACAGCAGGCACTACAGTGGGGTGCCACTGCCTGCACAGTGCTGGCTGGGTGGGCTCAGTACCAACCTCAGGTACCTACCTCCACCTAGGTATAGGTAGTTAGGTAGTGGAGGTAGCGCTGCGCTGCACTGCTGCAGCTCTTTTTGGAGGTGAAAAATCCCCAATGCTGTTGCCATTGGTTTACTCCGTACATTCTCCTGCGGTATGATGCACACGGCAGCACGATTAACTGGCAAGACTCCACCGCTCACCACCGTCCTCGCCATCTCCTACCTACCTAACCCTCTCCTATCACCATCCCCCTTCCCCCCCCCCCTCTGGAGCTCGACTGTGCACCCAGAGTCTTGTCGCCGACCTCGTCGTTAGCTGCCTGGGTTTCTTCCTGCCTGTTTGGCCTTGTGGCGAGCACCACTCGACACACGCAACGCCTCGTTCACCGCCCTCCCGTCCGTCGTTGACTGCACCCGAGGTTTAGCTCAGGCCAGCCTGTCCTCCACCCCGAGCATCACTCCCAGCACCGCCAGGTTGACGGATCCAGCCATTGTGGTCCAGAGCCTCATCGACACGCACACTGGGCTACGTTGGAACCCAAAATCAGGCCACCTGTTCATTCCCTTATATAATATTCGCGGCTCACTCTGGTCACCAGCTCGCCCACCCCAACCCCGCGGTCGACGCCGCGACAAGTGACCTTTGCACCGCGACCCCGAATCCCCTGTCCGCTTGCAACAATGTCTGCGCCAGGCGAAGGCTATGGCCAGCCCCAAGACCAGGGCCAGCCCTACGGCCAGCAGAGCCCCTACCCTGACCAGCAGGCCTACGATGCCCAGCCCTCGCCTCCCCCGCAGGTCCAGGCTCATCACGACAAGAAGAAGAAGAGGGCCTACGCGGCAGGCGCGTTCGACGTCGGAAGCGGAGCAAATGCCGGCGTCGGTGGACAGGCTCAAGGCGGCGCCCCGTTTGGAGCCCAGTACGGCGCTCCTCAGCCCCCCGCCGCCGAGTATGGAGGTTACCCGGCACAGCAGGCGCCGCAGCCCGGCTACCCTTCCCAGCCCTACGGCGCGCCTCAGCCCGGGGTGCCTTCGCCCGCCCCCGGCCCCGGCTACCAGGCCCCGGACGCCTACGGCTACCCCGGCAGCCCGGCTCCTCTCACACCAGGCCTCGGCGGCGTCACCGCTGGCATGGGCGCCATGAATCTGGGCCCCGGCCAGGCGCCGCCTCCTCAGCAGCCGCAGCAGCCGCAGCAGGCTCGTGTCGGCCCTCTGAACCAGCTCTATCCGACCGACCTCTTGAACCAGCCCTTCAATGTTTCCGAGCTTGACCTGCCACCGCCGCCTATCATGCTGCCCCCAAATGTGAGTTTCCAGATCCACGCGCTTCTACGAGGATCGCGGATTGCTAACCCTTGCTGGGGAACCCGCAGTCGAGTGTCACACCTTCGCCGGACGCCAACTGCCCTCCTAAATATGTTCGCTCTACGCTGAATGCTGTGCCTACATCGCATAGTCTCCTCAAAAAGTCCAAGCTGCCCTTCGCCCTGGTGATCCAGCCGTACGCCGCGCTGCACGACCTGGACGACCCGGTCCCCATCGTGCAGGACCAAGTCATCTCCCGCTGCCGGAGGTGTCGTTCCTATATCAACCCCTACGTGACCTTCCTCGACCATGGCCACCGGTGGCGCTGCAACATGTGCAACCTCACCAACGACGTCCCGCAGGCCTTCGACTGGGACGCGGCTGCGCAAAAGAGCGTCGACAGGTGGCAGAGGCACGAGCTGAACCACGCCGTGGTCGAGTTTGTCGCGCCCCAGGAGTACATGGTCCGCCCGCCGCAGCCCCTGGTCTACCTCTTCCTCTTTGACGTCAGCTACGCCGCCGTGTCCACGGGCCTGCTCGCCACCAGCGCGCGCACCATCCTCGACAGCCTCAACAGGATACCCAACGCCGACCGGCGCACGAGGGTCGGGTTCATCGCCGTCGACTCGAGCCTGCACTACTTTGCCATCCCCAAGGACGAGGAGGAGAACGCCGAGACGACCATGCTCGTCGTCAGCGACCTGGACGAGCCCTTCCTGCCCGTGCCGCAAGAGCTCCTGGTCCCCTTGACCGAGTCCAGGCAGAGCATCGAAAACTTCCTGACCAAGCTGCCCGAGATGTTTGTCAACAACCAGAACAGCGGCTCCTGCATGGGATCCGCACTGCGGGCCGGCCACAAGCTCATCTCGCCCCTGGGTGGCAAGATCTGCGTCCTCAGCGCCTCCCTGCCCAACATGGGCTACGGCAAGCTGGACATGAGGGAGGACAAGAAGCTGCTGGGCACCTCCAAGGAGAGCGGCCTGCTGCAGACGGCCAACAGCTTCTACAAGAGCTTCGCCGTCGAGTGCTCCAAGAACCAGGTCTCCATCGACATGTTCCTCTTTTCGTCGCAGTACCAGGACGTCGCCTCCCTCAGCAACCTCCCCAGGTACACGGGCGGGCAGACGTGGTTCTACCCGGGCTGGAACGCCGGCCGGCCCGAGGACGCCATCAAGTTCGCCTCCGAGTTTAGCGACTACCTGTCGTCCGAGATTGGCCTCGAGGCCGTCCTGCGTGTCCGCGCCACGACGGGGCTGCGCATGAGCACCTTCTACGGCAACTTTTTCAACCGGAGTTCCGACCTGTGCGCCTTCCCCGCCTTCCCTCGCGACCAGTGCTACGTGGTCGAGGTGGCGATCGACGAGAACCTGCAGAAGAACATCGTCTGCATGCAGACCGCCGTGCTGCACACCACGTGCAACGGGGAGCGTCGCATCAGGGTCATGACCCTGGCGCTGCCCACGACGACCAACCTGGCCGACGTGTACGCGTCGGCCGACCAGTGTGCCATCGCCACCTACTTTAGCCACAAGGCGGTCGAGAGGGCCCTCAGCAACGGCCTCGAGTCGGCGCGCGACAGCCTCCAGAGCAAGATCACCGAGCTGCTCCAGACCTTCAAGAAGGAGCTCGCCGGCGGGAGCATGGGCCACGGCCTGCAGTTCCCGTCGAACCTGCGCGGCCTGCCCGTCCTCTTCCTCGGCCTGATCAAGAACGTCGGCCTCCGAAAGTCGGCGCAGATCCCCTCGGATCTCCGGTCCGCCGGCCTCTGCCAGCTGTCTACCCTGCCCCTGCCTCTCCTGATGCAGTACATCTACCCGCGGCTCTATTCGCTGCACGACATGCCGGACAATGCCGGCATCCCGGACTCGGAGACCAGCCAGATTGCGCTGCCGCTCCCGGTCAACCTGTCGTCGGAAAAGCTGGTCTCGTATGGCCTGTATCTCATCGACGACGGGCAGACCCAGTTCCTCTGGGTCGGCAGGGACGCGGTGCCGCAGCTGCTCGCGGACGTCTTTGGCGTGTCGGACCGGGCACAGCTCCGCGTGGGCAAGGGGAGCGTGCCCGAGCTCGACAACGACTTCAACGAGCGGGTACGCGCCGTCATCCAGAAGAGCAGGGACCACAAGTCCAAGGGCGTGGGCAGCATTATCCTGCCGCACCTCTACATTGTCAGAGAAGATGGGGAGCCGAGCCTCAAGCTGTGGGCGCAGACCCTATTGGTGGAGGACAGGGCAGATCAGGGCATGAGCTTCCAGCAATGGATGGGCAGCCTGCGAGAAAAGGTCAGTTCACGTTGAGAGTCGGTCGTTGGGTGCTCCTGCGCGCTCCGATGGCCCTCTGTGTTGCCGATGCTGACAAGAAGTGCGCCAGGTCGTCCAGTAAAACCGATGAGCGAACATGTGGTGTCCAGTCGAGCGTGGCGCGCGGTATGTGTGTTGGGGGCGTGCTTATCAGGGGGGCGGGGGCTATCGGGCTGAAGAAGCAAAAGCGTTGTGGTAGGTAGTGGGTATATAGATCCATCCAGTTGGGCCTTGCGGTTGTATTTTCGAAATTCAAGTTTGCCTCTGACATGAGCGAGGGCTTCACACTGCTGCGCAGCCAATGAATGGTAGTTATCTACTTTGCCGTACGTTCCCAACCCAGGCTGCCAGGGTAATGACAGGTGCTCGGTCACCTTTTGCCGCCGAGGACCAACGTACCTAACTGCTTTGGTCCATGGAAGCACAGATCATCGCTGAGCATTGTGCTAGTTGTGTCGCTTGTCAGTCTTGACTCTTGAGGCCCGTCGTCCCAAGAGCAAATTGCTATTTTTGGCACAGCCCCCCCCCTGTCCCATGCCGGCCGCCAAAAGGGGGCCTGCTAACCACTAACCGGTAATGAAACGGGCGTCGGATGTGACTGAAACACGCGCCATGTGGTCCCGGGCGGCTAACTCTACAAGTAGCGCCTGGTTTGACATTTTGACATGCATGGATGGCTGCAGCACAGGCAGATGAGTGCACGGAGTTAGATCGCATGTGCCTACTACTCAAGGCTGTTTGGCTTGGTAGGAATCAAGGGGACGGGCCAGCTCTGGTTGTCAACAGGTTCTAGTCCATATGCTCAAGGGCGTCAGGAAGGCTACTTGACTACCTAACCTACATAGGTACCTACCTAGGTACTTAGTAGGTAGAGACTGTGGGGCAAACAGTGTTTACCAGCCGGGAGAGTGGGCGTAGGTGCCTCACTCATGATCCTCAGGTAGTTACGGAGTAAGTAGCGATCCCCGTGCGTCAGTACGACGCTGACTTCTCTCTTGTAGGCGGGCCGTTGCGTTGTTGGGGAGGGGGGCGGCCATCAGAGTTTCAGGTTACTCCCTAAAACAGCGCTTGTGCTGGCTTGAGGAGCTGGAGCCATCATCCGATCCCATGTCCAGGTCGGAGGCGACTCTGATCTTTCCACCGCTGAGTGGACGACGGTGCGGCGGACGTGACCCCGCTGTGAGCCTGTGACCCTGGGGCTGGTCCAGACTGGAAACACTCCACCCCACTGGACTCCCTTTCTGTTTTATTCTGGAGGCGAGAGGCACGAGGGGGGAGCGCCCTAACGGGAGCCAACGTTTAAAGCTCCCAGCCGCAATCGAAACTACAAGTACTTGCAGCCATTCATTATTAGTGGCTACTGGGTTGGTACCGGATTCTGTTAAATGATGTCGCACCGCTAACTAAACATTGATCACGGCGGCTGCTCTAACAACCCCTGAGAGTGAGAGAGAGCCGGAGAAGGGTGGGTGCATGGCGTACGAAGTAACTCTGTCACTACTTGTACCGAGTGAAGAGAGGAAGATCCAGGAGTAGGAGAAACAGCAGGGCAGGAGTGGGTGGTCCCCATCGCTTCTGGCTCTCTTGGGTTCTTGGACAAGAGGTGATAAGTGCGGTATTCGATATGCGGTCTCCGTGACCGAAACCGAGGCAATACAGGTAGTGGGAAACCACCAGACAGCAGGGCCGAATGGTTACCTTGGGTACGGAGTAGGTACTTTAGGTATCAGACCTCTTTCATCCGACCTCATGCTGCTGTATTCCACACCGATACGAGGGGGGGGGGGGGGGGAAGTTCCTTCTCGGCAGGAAGAGAATGGAGTTGAGAGGAGCGGAGGGGATACCTATCACCAGTCACCCCTGGGAATATGGGAAGAGGCTGTCTGTTGGCGCGAAAGTACTACCTGTGCTTCAAGTACAGCGACCAAGGTGGTGTTGGAGTGCCTACTTTACTTGTACAAGTAGCTACCTAGGTACTTGATCTAGGTACTTGAACTAGGAGGTAGGAGGTGATGGAGGGGACCGACCCGTGGGACGGACCCTTGATCGATCCGTCCTGTTCCAGCCAGCGGGCCCCGCCGCGCCTGGGCGGGTTACCGTGCTTCTTTGAGACGACAGCACCTCTAACTAACCTACCCACACCCCGCTCTCCCTTTCTCTCTCTCTCCCCTCTCTGCTTCTCAAAATTGCCCTTTCTCCCCTCTCCCCTTTCTCTCGTTCTGCATCTTGCATCCTGCACCCCCCTCCGCTCCCAGACGTCCGCACATGATTCTTTTCCTCTAGCAACCGACCGTGGTCCCAGATCCCAGATCCTGCGACCTGCGCTCTACCTGGTGTGCGAAGCACAGAGCGAAGCACAGAGCGAACTACAGAGCCGGCATCTGGCCTTTTTGGTCCAGTCTGATCGAACCTGCGACAGCCCCTTAGGTTAGTGCACACTGTCAGAGGTTCCGGTCCTTTGGCCTCCCTATCGACCCCACCGCCCGTCCGCCGAACCCCTCCTCTCCATGAAGATCATACAGGCAAGCTCCGCTGCCGAACTTCAGATACCGCTGTGCCCAATGTGCCCAAGAGCCCTCTTCCCCTAGCTTCTACTGCCTACCCATCTACAATTACCCTCGGAGAAGCGGTCGCTCGAGCCACCCTTGGTGCGTCCGGGTCGCTGCGTCTGAGCTTGGCGCCGTGACACACGTCCGCCAGCTTCAAAACCGGGGTGGATGAGTTTCGCAATCTGGCCTCCGACCCTGCCTTCTCGAAGCTTCATCGGCCTCTGCCAAGGCCCATGCCGCAACAACGGCCATCGTCTGAACTCTCGAGTGAGGTGCGACAGGCCCCTCGTGCACCCTCTTCCCACCCCGGCGCTCCGACCGAGTACATACAGGGACAAGGCGGCATCCTGCCCGCAAGGGAACCAGGTTCCGTTGGGCCACTAGAGCACACCAGAACCTCTTGTCCAACACAGCTCACGCGTTCGCATCCGCTTGAACCTGTCTTTTCTTCCTTCCTTGTTTTTGCCCTCTGTCTGCAACCACAACCAGACGTTCGAAGCTGACACGGATAGATCGCCTCTAGTGCTTCTATTCTCCAGCTTCTAGGCCCTCGCCGGACGCTTCCCGCCTCGAATTCTTCCAAGCAAGATCCTTACCCCCAGCAGCTTGACGCCGGCCAGATTCGCAACCAAGTCGACGTGCGCTCGTCCCCACTACTTCAACACTCGGCCGAGTACCCCAGTGCTTCTTTGTTTCTGAGCGCGCACAGCCAGGCGCACTTGCTCCCCGCTTCGTCATTCGCCGGGTACAGGCTCTCGCAAGATCTGTTGTCGGTGTTCAACAGCCGGCGCAGCCGTACTGCTAGATCTCGGCGATCCAACGTATCCCACGCGAAGATCTTGGGCTGCTCCGCACGGCCACATCGGGTTCGTCACTCCCATACACTCATGCCCCCAGCCCGCCCGACTGCGCGGCAAGCGCAGGCAAAGAGTACTAATACGCCGTGGGGGCCCGCCAGTCCCGTTGCCAACCTTTAGCCAGCCCATCTCCTCCTCTAAACCTTGCCGGCCTGTAGCTCGGTCAGCATGTCTCGATCAAATCCCCCGAACCCCCAGGGTTCGCGCAAGATCTCGTTCAATGTCAGCGAGCAATACGACATCCAGGATGTCGTCGGTGAAGGTGCATATGGCGTTGTCTGGTGAGTCGCCCCTCCCCTTCCTCCCGCAGCAGCTCGCACCTGTGTACTGATGCCGTGCGTCGTCTAGCTCTGCGATACACAAGCCTTCTGGCCAAAAGGTGGCCATCAAGAAGATCACGCCTTTTGATCACTCCATGTTTTGCCTACGGACCCTGCGCGAGATGAAGCTCCTCCGGTACTTCAACCACGAGAATATCATCTCGATCCTCGACATCCAGAAGCCCCGCAGCTATGAGACCTTCAACGAGGTCTATCTCATTCAGGTACAGCCATATTCCCGCCCCCCAATTGCCCCGTGCGACCCTGTACTAAACGGCATTTCAAGGAACTCATGGAGACCGATATGCACCGAGTCATCCGCACGCAGGACCTATCGGATGACCACTGCCAGTACTTTATCTACCAGACCCTGCGCGCCCTCAAGGCGATGCACTCTGCCAACGTTCTCCACCGAGACTTAAAGCCCTCCAACCTGCTGCTCAACGCCAACTGCGATCTCAAGGTGTGCGATTTCGGCCTTGCCCGCTCCGCCGCCTCGCAAGAGGACAATTCTGGCTTCATGACGGAATACGTCGCCACCCGCTGGTACCGCGCCCCCGAGATCATGTTGACCTTCAAGGAATACACCAAGGCCATCGACGTCTGGTCTGTCGGCTGCATCCTGGCCGAGATGCTCAGCGGCAAACCTCTCTTCCCCGGCAAAGACTGTAAGCTGCTCACCTCCTCCTCGGACGTCATGGACGGGCCTGCGAGGGCTTGTCCAAGGAGTGGCCCGCATGGATTGACGTGCTGACCTTTGTGTGTGCAGACCATCACCAATTGACGCTGATTCTCGACGTGCTCGGTACGCCGACCATGGAGGACTACTATGGTATCAAGTCGCGCCGCGCCCGGGAATACATTCGCTCTCTGCCCTTCAAGAAGAAGGTCCCCTTCCGGACCCTCTTCCCCAAGACATCGGACCTGGCGCTGGATCTTCTCGAGAAGCTCCTTGCCTTCAACCCCGTGAAGCGCATTACCGTCGAGGAGGCCTTGAAGCACCCGTATCTCGAACCGTATCACGACCCGGAGGACGAGCCTACCGCGCCGCCCATCCCCGAGGAGTTCTTCGACTTTGACAAGCACAAGGACAACCTGAGCAAGGAGCAGCTGAAGCGGCTGATTTATGACGAGATCATGCGATAGATGTGTGCACATTTCTGGTCCAGCGTAGTGGAGGTGAGACGCAAAGGTGTGACGACGATCCGTATGCAAGACGACGCAGAGCCCGTGTTCGGGAGTGGGGAGAGGACATGGTCACGAAGAGGGGCTGCGCCTGTGAAGTGCTGGGAGGCGCTGAACTTGGGCCCCGAGGAGAACGGCCCGATAGCGGTCATACGACGCGACAAGAGTCGAGGTTGTTGGGACGCCGGCCCCAATAATTGTAGGTCCTCTAGCAGGAGGGCTGGCTCAACGGCATTTTCCTGGTCAATCTCTGTAGTAGGGTATCATGGGAAACAACCTTGATGGTCTATATCTATTGAAATGAAAGCACATGAGCATATCTGGGACAGTATGAAGTGTCGTTTTGACTGCTAGAAGCTATGCCAAGTCGCCCGACGATGCTCCCTCCAATGACGAGGCGCCGTATATTGTGATCCCGCCGTGCGAAGGGCGCCCGCGAGGCGCTGTCCTCTTATGCACAGGAAGAGCAAGGGTGTGATGGCGCCACACAGTTCCAACTGAGATGGATGGGGACGAGCTATGCGTCCGCGAGGCTTGCAGAACAACACGTCCCTTCCCGCCCCCTCTGGCATACATCCCTTTTCGGCTGCCCGCGGCTCTTGCCTTGGACGAGTGTCTGGAGCAAGGCATGCCTCTCGAGGCCCTCGGGCAAGCTCTTAAGCGGGCGCTCTGTCACGGACAGGAATGATAACCCGGGGAATTAAAGGCCAAGTTGGCGTTTGTACTAGTCGGGAGAGGCCAGCCATCTGCCATGGTCCTCGACCAGCAAGGACGCACGCTACGGTCGAGGCTCCTTTGTGGTCTCTCGAGGCTTGGGGATGGTGTCGCCAGGACCGTGGTCATCTCAGCGGTCCTTGGCACCAATGACCCAGACCTCGACGCCCAACACGCCAAACTTCTCGCCCTGGTCGCTTAGCGGCTCGTTGCCAAACGTGAGGCAGGTAGAGCTGACGCCGCGCTCCAGTCCGTCGTCGAGCCACAGCCCGTACTTGCCGTCGCCAGCACCGACGCTGAGCCAGTGCTGCTCGCAGTAAGCATAGTACTCGTTGACGCCGCTATAAGGGAAGGCCTTGAAACGTATTGACGGCGAGGGCGGCGGCGGCGGCGACTGCTGCTGCTGTTGCTCTTGGTGGGCATGGTGACGGTCCGATCCGCTGTCGGCGGCAGAGACGGCGAGGGCTGGTGTGGAGCGAGACACATCTACGAGGGGCGCTGGCTCTAGATCGGGAACAAGGGCCGGCGTCGAGGCTGCAATCGTTGTTGACCGGACGGCCAGGTCGGCCGTGTCAGCGGACGGAGGTGGCGGCAGGCCAGCCATCAACGAGGCGCGCCAGAGGAAGCACTCGCCCGTGCCAAAGTAGTGCGGTGATATATGCGGCGCCTCGGAAAGGTACGCTCCAAAAGTCTGCAAGGCAGGCTGTTAGTAGGGGAAATGGGGGTCCTGTTGGCCATGCGGTGGCCCGATATGCAGAGACTCACCCCTCCCTCGTCATCTCTGACTACGAGGACAAACCCGCCCCTCTTGCCCTTGTAAACGCCACACTTCTCATAGAGGGTCGCCAGGCTCGCCCCATCCTGGTCCAGGCTATACACCAGGTGCCAGTCCTCCTCGATGCGCAGTCTCTCGGGCACCATGATGCGGATCTCCTCGGCGACGGGCGCCGATAGCAACCTCGCCGTGGCGGGTGTGTCTTGGTGGAAGCCCAGGAGGACGACGGGGTCCAGAGGAGGCGGCTGCATCGGCGAGGCGGTCCTGTTGATGGGCGGGGTGAAGACGCCGGCGACACCGTCGTTGCCGTGGGCCAGGTGCGAGTTTGAAGTCGAGGGCACCATGTTCCCGGCGGGGTCAGACGAGAAGCGTCGTATGAGCCCGCCAAAGGCACCGTAGATGGAGCTCGAGATGAAGGAGGAGCTCGCAGAGGGCGAAGAGGGCGTGACTACGCCAGATTCGGGTGGGGAAGAGAGGGAGTCGTGGCCGGAGGGCGTACGGCTGTGGTGTCGGCTCATTGTTGTTGTGCTTGTCCGCAACGTAGTCGCTGTCGTGCGAAACGTGGTCTTGGCAATAGACGGCGGTCGGTGATCAGCACACAGGCTGCCTGTCACATCGACGAGGTACCCACTTAGGCGCCTCTGACGTAACTCCGTAGTTGGAGGACGGGCTTGGACGGGCAGCGAAGAGGCGAGTCGAAGGGCTTGCTCGCAGAGCACGCGAGCGTGAAGACGAATCGGATGGCGACGGACGTGCTTGCTCGCTGGTTAGTATTGGGGATGACTCGGCGGCCTGACAAGGCTCCAAGGGGGGCCGGAGAGGCAAGGAAGATGCATGAAGCTTGGGACGCGGGACCCGGATCGAGGGTGGGACGACTGTGCCGGAAGTGCGTGGTGCATCAGCCGGTTGAGGGGGGTGTTGAGGGGTGGGGGTTCCAATCGATATGATGCAGGATGAAGGATCTAACTACGAGGTAGGAAGATATCTTAGGTAGGTAGGTGTAGACACATTCACAACTGGGAGGTTTGTCTTTTCCTCTCCTCTGGTGTGGGTTGTTCTTCTCTCGCTGGCGTGGCATGCTTGGTTTGGTAAAAAGGTGGCGGGGTAATAAATGCCCCAAAGAGTTTGGCCCTTGGGTACCTAACTTAGGTACAAGTACCTACCTAGGTAGGTACTAGGTAGTCAAGAATTAGTTACCCGTGCTGAGAACTACTTGTACTAGAGAGGCCTGTATGAGGTCTTGGTCAAATCAACCCAGCACTGCA
This sequence comes from Thyridium curvatum, assembly GCF_004353045.1. NCBI lineage: Eukaryota > Fungi > Ascomycota > Sordariomycetes > Thyridiales > Thyridiaceae > Thyridium > Thyridium curvatum. The sequence goes on along the minus strand of NW_022156820.1, from coordinate 193,522 downwards.
AGGAACGACTCTGTCGTGTCCCATCGAAAGAGGAATTTCGTGTGTATTGTACTTTTACTTCTGCAGAGTGACTCAATACCTCTCTCTAGTGTCCATATATGGTAGTATCCATCTCTCTGAGGGTTCGAGCCTCTGACGAAGGGTACTCTCCCCCCTTCTCCCCCCTTCTCCCCCCTACCTACGAGTCACACATACGCACCAGCCCCGGTGCGCATCGTGTCTGCTCTGCTTGCGTGTATGGGATCTTGCCAAGCATCAAGCATGCTCACTCCGCCCCGTGCGCCTCCAAGCCTGCCATATGCCTGGTGATGCCATTCCACACACCCTCCGGGCTCGGCTGCTCGGCGCAGACCTCGGGCTCGAACCCAAATGAATGGAGGTGCTTTCGTGTCGTCGGCCCTATGGCAGCGATCAGGGTAGACTCCAGGCCCTGGGCCCTCCTCGACCTGGCCTCACCCGTTGCGGAGTCCAGTAGCCCCATGCGCTGTAGCATGCTGTCGCACCCCGTCGGCGAGAAGACCACGACCCATCTCATGCTGCGGTCGCGGGTGGCGCTCAGAGCCTGCTCAAAGTCGTCCTTGAACGACTCCATGACCCCCGTGCCGTAGATGACAGTCTCGTCGACCCGTATTCTGTCGAGCTCGGGGAGGGACTCGCTCATGAGCGTCCTGGGGATGACGTCTCGCCTCTGCTCGCCAACCAGGAACAGTAGCGGGGGCTTCGGCACCCTGTCCTCGTACCACTGGCCGTAGTGCTGCATGATGAAGGGAGCGAGTGCCTCTCCGTTGCCCGTCTCCTCGCCAAAGATCTGGAGGGAGGGTTCCTGCATCACGGCCCTGAGGGCCCTCGTGGTGGCCGGGCCGACGCTATAGACGGGCACCTCGGCCAGTGCGTGTCGGCACGGCGCGTCGGCCGGCGTCTCGCGCACGAGCTTTGCAAAGGCCTCGACGGCTCGCTGCGAAGTGAAGACCATGCCGCCATACGTGCACTCGGGGCCCTTCCCCATCTCACCTCTCTGCAACAAGCCGGCGACAAGCTTCATCTCTGTGTCGCGGAACTTGTGCTCGAGTACAGGCACAAAGATGGGCTCGAAGTGCAAGCCGTTATGCCGTGACGAGAAGAGCTCCTCGTAGGCATCGCTGGGGCTGGATCTGGTCTTGAGCAAGAGCACGGGTATCCTGCCCGCTGAGGCATCGACCCCTGGGGCCGCCATCGAATGATTCGCAGTTGGCAACACGCGAATGATGTTCAAGAGGTTGCGCGCGTGACTGCAGGCGGTATGGAGCGGTCTTTGCCAACCGAGTCCTCCATCGAGGGGCACAGAGCTGGTGGAACTGACGCCTTTCGGTGCGACTCAGCCTCGCCCAAAGCATACAGGCGCAACCGACACACCGCGCAGCTTGGGGATTCTGTGTGTGTGTGTGTCTGTGTGTGTGTGTGTCTGTGTGTGTGTGGTGGTACGGAGCTGGCTCTTAGTACTTGTACTTGGTAGAAGCAAGGTAGGTCGGAAACGGAGTGAGTGAGAAGCATCATGTGGTCGCCCCGAGGCCCACTCCTGGATTCGGAATCATTCCCAGTGGCCGGGGAGGTTCCTACCTACAGTGGGCAACTTGCAGCAGCCCTGGAGGCACCTGAGGCTCGACCCATCCATACCTACCTAGGTACCTACAAGTAGTCCTCAGGGACGCTAAGCGACATTGGGGGTCCGCTGGCCGCCAGGTGCTGGGCGCTGACAAATAATGGAGGGCGTGCTCTCATCCACTGTGGTTCTTGGCGCCAGAAGTCCTGGATATCACCTTGATGGGTGTTTCCTCTCCTCCCATCGCCCTCTTAACCGGCGCGCATTCTTCAAGAGACCAAGAGGCATGGCGGTGAGCATAGCAGACGATTCCAAAGCTGCGCCCGGGGCGCCTGTGGCGAGTTCCGACGCCGCGGCCGCCGCAACCAAGGCAGCCGCAGCTCCAGCACCGAAGCAGCACGCGAGGCCTCTTATCCTGGGGCCAGACGGGAAGCCGTGAGTCCGACCGGCGCGACAATTGAGGCTCTCTCCGCTCCCCTAGCTAACGAGGACACTCTCTAGATGCCGATCATGCAACTCGTTCGCCGCATTCACCTCCCAAAGCAAGGCGCTCCAGGCCAAAACGGGCACCGCGACAGAGCCTGTAGCGGCACGGGGCCCGCCGGCAGACTGCCCAGCCGACGTCGAGACTCTAGGCCGTAGCTCCTGGACCCTCCTCCACACGATCGCGGCGCAGTACCCCGAGACGCCGTCGGCCGGCCAGCAGTCCGACATCAAGCAGTTCATGGGCTTGTTCTCACGGCTGTATCCTTGCTGGGTCTGCGCCGAAGACTTCCAGGCCTACTTGCGGCGGGACCCGGTTCGCGCGGGCAGCCGGGGAGAGTTTGGCAAGTGGCTGTGCGATGCACACAACGATGTCAACAAGAAACTGGGCAAGCCCATCTTTGACTGCGGGCTGTGGGAGCAGCGATGGCGCACGGGCTGGAAGGACGGGAGGTGCGATTAGAGAGAGGAAGAGAGCGTGTGTCTCCCTCTCGAGCCTCGTCTCTCCGCGGCGCATACTTCTCAGTTGTCCTATATCATCACCACCTATCCTAGACGGAGGGCTATGCCACCTCCAAGCATTTGTCGCAGCCGCGCAAGCTGCATCCGACTCACGAGGCGTTTTGGGCGTTACAGACCACTGGTATGTACTCTAGTTAATGGGTCGCATCGGTTGCATAGAGGCATAGAAAGATCTCTTCTCCTTTTTTCCCCTTCTATTTTCAAGAAAAAGGAAAACAAATGAAAAACGAGGAGGGGGGAAACATAATTCCCTATTGCTTGCAGTCTCCTTGTACAAGGATACATATCCAACTGTTGATCAGAAAGTCGGGCCTGTTCCGCTTTCTTCCCTCCCACAAAAAGGCTTGGCCCGCCCGTCGTTGGTGCCGGAGATCGGCGCATTGTCGTCGATCCCTCGGAGATCGGGAGATGGCACTGGGATTGGTTCACGGCGCTCCCGGTACCAACCCTCAGACATCCTCCGTTGGTGTACTGTGCTCTAACTAGTTGTTTGTTTGCATATGATCTCACGAGCGTCCCAGAGAGATAATCCGATCTTTGTCTCTCCAGTTCGATGGAGCCCTGAACCAGTACGGCAACGGCGGGCATCCTCCCAGGCTGGACTGAGTCCTAAGTAGCCCTAGAGACGAGTTGAGGTCTGTACTTTGTATCAGACTGGCACTAGAAGCTCCAGGCCGCCCCTCCAGGGCAGGCATGGGGGGTCCCTAGTGGCGCTAGATCCGAGAGATGCGTATTCATCAGGAAATTCCATGCCTCCGGGCTAGCTCTGGCTGGCTGGTTCCTCAATCTCCTGATTTGCCATCTCCCAAATCCCTCTCCGATCCCACATTACATCACCGCTACGTCTCACAAGCCACCCATCTGTGCCAGCGCTTGCATCCATGGATGCAAGTTCTCCCCAAGAGCCGCCTCCCGTTCCCCATAATTTCGCAGACATGCGTGTTTTTTTTTTTTTATTCTCCTCTTTCTCTTTCCTTCTCCCGAGACGAGAGCAAAGCAGCACTGTGGGTCCCGCCCTGGCCTGGTCGTTGCCCGTCCATGCAAGCTTACTCGGTCGAAAACTGGTGGCGTGATCGTCATCGAGTTGATGATGCCCACCCACGACACCCAAGACACCGTACATAGTTCCGCCCACGTTCTGCCCTCCATGGACTTGCCTGGCCAGCTGGCCCAACAGCTGCCTCCGAGACTGGGGCCGGCACCGGCACCGGCTTTGCTTGTCATATCTTCCCATTTGCAAATGATACAGGTCACAGAGGGTAACGATAACAAGAAAAAGAGGAGCAAGCCGTAGATAGCACAGCTGTATCGGCCCTACTGCCCGGCGTCTCCTGCTCCAGCAACGTGTTGCTTCGTTTGCTTGCTTGCTTGCATGCCCTGCCTATGTGTGTGTTTTTTTACCTTTTTTTTTTTAGAGTTTACCTGGACTCGCTCTTCCCTGGCCACGCGAGAAGCTCGTGCAGAGATAGCTACCTACCCAGCTACCTTAGTCCTGAGCTCCTTTATAAACAGTCCAGCCTTTCCCTTCCGTTCGGCTCGGTCTGACTCTCTCCAATCCCCTCTCCAAACTTGCCAGACACACTGTCTTGCCAGCTTAATTGCCATTCCAGACATACACCAACCCTCAACCATGACTAGTACGCCGCAACTGCAGGGCTTGAGACAACCCGTCGACGTCGCCGAATACCTCTTCACCAGGCTGCACCAGATCGGCGTCCGGTCCGTCCATGGCCTGCCCGGTGACTACAACCTCGTTGCGCTAGACTACCTACCAAAGGCCGGCCTCACCTGGGTAGGCAGCGTCAACGAGCTCAATGCAGGTGAGTGCTCTCTGCTGTCGCGAGCCGGCGCTGCCGGTCTCCGAGCCGGCGCTGCCGGTCTCGCGAAACGGTGACAGGGAGTGTCGCTGGTGGCTAACGTACTTGGGGGAACCTACCCAGCCTACGCTGCCGATGGCTACGCCCGTGTCAAGGGCATTTCGGCCATGATCACGACGTTTGGCGTCGGCGAGCTGTCGGCTATCAACGGCGTGGCCGGCGCCTTCGCCGAACACGTCCCCGTCGTGCACATCGTGGGGTGCCCGTCGACCGTCTCGCAGCGCAACTCCATGCTGCTGCATCACACGCTCGGCAATGGCGATTTCAACGTCTTTGCCAACATGAACGCCGAGATCTCGTGCGCCATCGCCAAGCTGAACGACCCGACCGAGATCGCCAACCAGATCGACTACACGCTGCGGCAATGCTGGGTCCGCAGCCGGCCCGTCTACATCATGCTGCCCACCGACATGGTCCAGAAGAAGGTTGAGGGCGAGCGGCTCCGGAAGCCCATCGACCTCCGCGACCCCGTCAACGATGCCGAGCGCGAAGACTACGTCGTCGACGTCGTCCTCAGGTACCTGCACGAGGCCAAGAACCCCATCATCCTCGTCGACGCCTGCGCTATCCGCCACCGCGTCCTGCCCGAAGTCCACGACCTGATCGAGAAAACCAGGCTGCCCGTCTTCGTGACTCCCATGGGCAAGGGCGCCGTCAACGAGTCGCACGAGACCTACGCGGGCGTGTATGCCGGCAGCGGCTCGCACGCAGATGTCTCGGAGCGCGTCGAGAACTCGGATCTCATCCTGTCCATCGGCGGGCTCAAGAGCGACTTCAACACGTCCGGCTTCACCTACCGCACCTCTCAACTCAAGGTGATCAACTTCCACAGCACGCATTGTGTCGTCAGATACTCCGAGTACCCCGGCGTGACCATGCGCGGCGTGCTCCGCAAGATCATCGACCGCGTCGACACGGCCAAGCTGTCGGTCGTGCCGGGCCCCAGCGTCACCAACGAGGTCGCGGCCAACAACGACGGCTCGCAGACCATCACGCAGGCGTGGCTGTGGCCCAGAGTGGGCGAGTTCCTCCGGGAAGAGGATGTCGTCGTCACCGAGACGGGCACGTCCAACTTTGGAATCTGGGATACCAAGTTCCCAAGCAACGTCACGGCGCTGAGCCAAGTGCTGTGGGGCAGTATCGGCTGGTCCGTGGGGGCCTGCCAGGGAGCTGCCCTTGCCGTCAAGGACTTGAAGAAGAACCGCCGCACCATCCTCTTTGTGGGCGATGGCTCTTTCCAGCTGACGGCCCAAGAGTTGAGCACCATGATCAGGCACAAGCTGAACCCCATCATGTGAGTCACCGCATAGTCCTTCCCCCCCGTCCTCCCCCCCCTGCGGATCATCTCGAACGGATTACCCCGGCTAACGCGGAGTTTGTGTGGGTACAGTTTCGTCCTCTGCAACGATGGGTACACCATCGAACGGTTCATCCACGGCATGGACGCCGAGTACAACGACATCGTCCAGTGGCAGTTCAAGGAGCTCGTGACGGTGTTTGGCGGCACCGAGCAGACGGCCAAGAAGTTCCAGGTCAAGACCAAGGACGAGCTCAACAAGCTCCTCACCGACGCCGAATTCAACGCGGCCAAGTGCCTCCAGTTTGTCGAGCTCTACATGCCCAAGGAAGATGCGCCGAGAGCTCTGGTGATGACGGCCGAGGCCAGCGCCAAGAACAACGCAAAGGCCGAGTAGACGCGAGGCCGCAGAGAAGGGCGTCGGGGGCGTTTGGGCATTGCTTCCTTACACTTTGTGCGTATATGAAAACCGGGCAGGGACCCGCGTAATGGCGTAATGAAATCATGAAAGGCTCTCTCTCTGTGTGTAAGTACATAATAGACTGTAGGTGTCGTGGTATGGAGGCAGCCAGGCAGGCTAGCATAGAGGAGTCTTTACTTAGGAGGCGGCGGACGAAAAAGAAATAGAACGAACATCTTTGCTCATCCGAGCCGGGGCTCCTGTCCTTTTTGCATAAGAATAGAAGGCTCTCAACTCTGTTGCGGCTATAGCACAGAGTTACATATTCCGGCGCCACGCCAGCAATGCTGTGAGATGGGACCAACATGTAACATAATGTAACATAATTACTTTCCAAGGAGCCAGACTTTGATTCCCTCGGCACCTGCGACCAAAGCCATGGCCGGCCTCTCAGTCACCATTCCATACGTTGCCTTACCCGAGGTGCTTTGCTTTACCTGTATATTATTCTCTTCCTCGGAGAGTGGCACTGGAAGTAGGTAGCTGGAGTAATTGGAGACAACAGCGCTGGAGGTCGCTGGAGTTTCTGATCAAGTTTCCGATCAAGGCATTATTGTGGGGGGCGTGCCGCCACGTGATTGGCGAATTGCTGGCGCTGTAGGAGGACTCGGTACCTAGCTTGAAAAAGCAGAAGCATACACTGAACTGAGTGAGTTCTCAGTGAGTTTACTACATCACCCCGTGTGCTCTCGGATCGATCTGAACAAGGATCTTCCATCTAGTTGGGATCTTTCAGATTAGCCTTTCTAGAGCCTGCTGTCCGCGATCATGGCCGACGCAAACAAGCGCAAGGCCCCACCCACGGGCGATGGAGGCCAGGCCAAGAAGAAGAAGGTGAGCTTGACGCCTTCGACATGAGCCTGTCGCCACCTGCATGGCATACTGACTGCGTCCAAGGGAGGCAATGCCGGAAGGTGGCAGACGCCGCATCAGAGGCAGAAAGCGCTGACCGTCCAGCGCGGCAATATCGAGGTTGGAGATGTGGGCATCTGGGCGACCTGTGCTCGCGGCATGGAAGCCAAGGCAGCCCGGGAGCTGCAGATGCTCTTTGAAGAGGTGAGAGAGCGGCCCCTGGACCCGGCACTCGCCCCGGCCACCGGGCCTCCGCTGACAATGACCCAAGCACGCCGAGAAGATGTACGGTATCAAGCCGCCTGGGCACGACTCCGACGAAGAGGACGACGCTCAGGATATCGAGGCGTCCATCAAGAAGGAGATCAGCTCGCTGAACCCCACCGGCGCCCAAAAGGCGGAACGGGTATTTCTACCGGTCCGGCTGAGTCTCGAGTGCCTGCTCTTCACCAAGACCAGGCCGCCGGTGGAGCCAGTTCACTTTGTGAGGCAGATATGCCTCGAGGCCAAAGCAGCAGGGCCAGGAGCGCCGGGTAAAACCCGCTACATCAACAGGCTGACCCCCGTGAGCCATGTGGTCAAGGCGAGCGAGAAAGGCCTGGAAGATATCTGCAGAAAGGTGCTGCCGGGCACGTTCGTGCTGAAGGGGCAGGACGGAGTCCCGGCCGAGGTGGCAGACGACACGCAGTTCTGCACGGTATGTGAACCAAGCGACCGACCAGCCAACTCGGCGCGGCCTGGCACCGAGGAGACCACTGATCGAGAACTACCTAGTATGGCATCCGACCCACTACGCGAAGTCACAACACTTTGAGTCGAGACCAGGTCATCAAGACGATCGCCGGCATGATCGACGACCGCCACAAGGTGAACCTGGGGGCCCCAGACAAAATCATCATGGTGGAAATTTACCAGGTATGTCACTTTATCCTCCTACCTGCTGGAAGGCACTGGTCCGGGATCTGACCGGGCCTACAGTCGGTTTGCGGAATGAGCGTTGTCGAGGGCAGTGACTGGGAGCAGCTGAAACGGTATAATCTGACCGAGATCTCCAACCAAGGCGCAAAGAGTCGCCAACCCCCAAGAGGCGACCCCAAAGGGGGTGCCAGCAGCAACGAGGACCCTTCGAAGGGAGGAATCGCGCAAAGCACTGCGACAGCGGACGACGCGGCTTGACTGCTTTTGGGGCCACAGTTCTATTGTCAACACATCCTAAGACGAGGAAAGCAAATGACGGTACTGTACTTGTACAGGTTGACAGTCAACCCGCCCCAAGTCGCCAAAGAAGCGTTGGCCAACATGCGTGAACCAAGCGCAAGTCAAGACTACAGTATTTATTATGGGACCTGCCCGTCAGCGTTCAGGTACTCCACCAACATCAAAAAGTAAATTAAGATGCTAAAACAACGACGCGGGAGGCTGGTGGCGCTAAGCCTTATTGCGATAAATTTGACGAAAGATGGCCAGGGCCGATCCCTGTTGCGAAGATCAAGACGGCAGGGGTATCAACGTCGCAGGGTCTTTCGAGTTTGGCGACACGACCGCCTCCTCCTCCGTCCATTTCCACCCAGGCGCGGTGGCATCGATTGACTGAGTACCTTGAGCAAGCGGCGCAAGAGACGTACATCCTTCTCAAACCTAGAATTCGTCCACGAGGGCCGGTCGCAAAGGAAGACAGGAGCTGATGTCACCACACTCGAGGAGATGCTCCCGCCACCCACTGTACTTTTCTCCAGCGTGTTTGCAAGGCTGAAGACGACAGGCTCGCCGCGAGTGTTCTTCAGGTTGTAGACAGTAACTAATCACCTTGGCCAGTGGTCGTCCGTGGGCAATGCCATGCATAGGCCCACGAGACCTAGTGATTCCGCTCACTAGGCCTGTATCATGTAGCGACAAGCGAGCCGTCAAGCATCAGCCAGAGCCGAAAGAGGGCGCATTGAAGTCTGAAGAATGCGGTTGAGCCGCCATGCCTTGTTGACACTGGTGATTCTGGCTGCAGATGCTGTCCGGTGTAGAGAAAGGGAGGGTGAGGGTGCTGAGAGAGCGGACTCGCTAAGAACCGGCCAATCAAGTAGTTCCCGACTCGCTTGCCCTTGCTCTCTTCACCCATTTCCTCGGTGGCACTACGGCTCCACTCGAGACCTCTTCCACAAGCAACGCGTCGCCACCCATGGATGGCAATCCATCAACCTACTCCGTGGGAAGAATGTCTCGTTTACGAAGTCTGTCAGGCGGGCAGCGGCGCGGACTCATGCCAGGGCACCGAGAGCCGAAATTGGGCAGAACATCCAGCTTCTGTGATGATTGATGCCGGGGAAGCACGTGGGCGCCGCCGCCGTCTTCATCACACACCTATTCTCGTGCTTTTGACAAGCCATTCGAGCTAGCTAGTGAAGGGCTCTAGCCTAGCCAAGGGAGCGGCGTCTGTCTTGGAAACGGGCTGTCGACGGGCTTCTCGCTTGGGTGCGCCAATCGCAACCAAGCCTCGCTTCCAGAAGCACGTTCGATCCAACGTCGCCGCGTCCTGGCCAGACGTTCCGGGCAAGTAAAGTTGAGCCCCCCTGGGGCCCATCCTCCACCTCACCCTTGCAGGACCGGGAGCCATGCCGCTCTAGGTAATCCGCCCAGTGGCGTCAACTACCCGTCATGCTGCCAAAGGTCGTCTCTCTCTCTCCCTGTAGCCGGAAGCTGGGGTCTGGCAGCGATGGCAGATGTGCTCTTGCTTGGATATGACATAGCGCCTGTCTAGGTGATTCGACGTTTCTGGGTCTTTGATTTACCCCCCCCCCCCGAGCCATTCCATTCTCGTCCAGTCGTTGCCCTGAGGCCCCAGTTGACTGTCCCGGCATGTTCCTTCAGTGTATGCAACATAATTGCGAGGCCCTCGTTGTGTCTTCACCTGCCTTGTCTGGGCCTGACTTGTCATCCCCTTTCGCGCCCGTACTGGCCGGTATCACTACGGCATTTACATCCCACACGCCATCCGAATGCAGGCTCAACCGCATATGACTACCCCTTTGCTTCATGTTGGTTGACGACTGCTGATAACTTTTCCTTCTCTTCCAAGCAGCGACATACCGTGCGCCATCTAGTCGCCGGCCAGATCAGTTGCAAGCATACTGCCAACCTGGAACTCCCGGATCGGTTGTAGAAGGAAGCCAAACTTCAAGGACACCCCCTGACTCTCGAGAGGGTGCGAGAAGGGTGGTACTTGCCCCGACAGACCCCTGCCTCGACTGGCCAACACTCGCAGCTCAGCTGCCAACAGTGCGATTCCCTGCATGACCCGTCCTGCCCGGTCTCTCCCCTGCATACTCCAGCCCAGAGTGGTGAATACAGTGGTGGGCATTGGTTCATCTGCTCATGCTCCATACATCACCAGCATGCGTGTCTGCCCTTTATAAGTTAGGGACAGGACGCCGCAGCAAGATCTTTTTTAAAAAGGGGGGAGGGCCATGACACAAACGCAGAGGAGAAACAGAAGAACGTCTGCTACATCAGCACAGCAATCCACAGCCACTCTGTTGATCTGCCCCTGAGCCTGTTGTGATTCTGTCGCACACGAAAGAGGGTCTTGGCCCTGTCACCCAAAAGAACCTCGCCAGACCAAAGAGCCTCCCGGTCCGTTACAACCACATCCAGGGCATCCGAGCTGCGGCCTACGAGCCAATCTTGTCCAACCTGTCCCCATGGATCAGCTGTTGCCGTCGGAGGAGGCGCTGCTGGCCGTTTTACGAGCGGCTGGGTATCCCGACGTTACGCTGGAGGCCGTCGAGCATGTAGCTTCGCCGAGACTCGAGAGGGTCTATCATCTTTACCTGTCCGGCAAGGAAGAGATGGTGCTGTTCATGGCGCCGTCCTCCAACGTCATGCTCATGCGGGCCGAGCAGCTGCCGATCATGTCGGAAGCCGTTGTGCTCCGATGGCTGACGAGCATGCTTTGGCAGGACACTACCTCTAAGACTGGAAAGGGGGCCGCAGAAATCTGGACCCCGTACGACAAAGCCGCATGCACCTCGCGTGCCACAGGCGGGCGACCCACAAGCCCGTGCCGTGGTCTCGCAATCAACCGCCTTCTCCCTTCGATCGTCTCGTACTCGCCCACGGCCGGCCCCTTAGAGACCCCTTACAAACTCTTGCAGTACTCGCCGGGACACTCTCTGGCGACGCTCCAGCCCTCCCTGGCGCCAGAGCAGCTCCGCTCCATTGCCTACCAGAGCGGCCAGATCGCGCACCGGATTTCCCGGCTCACGTCGCCATCTGGACGATTCGGAGGTGCGCTCTCTGTTCTCGGGATGCCGACACCACACGAGAGCCCGGCGAACGCTGCTGTATCGCACACGGGGGTGGCACATGGCGCCCAGACGTGGGCGGCGGCATTCCTTGCTCTGGTCGAGGACGTCCTGCACGACGGTGAAGATATGGCCATTGTCCTAGCCTATCCCATGATTCGGCGCCACGTGCAGAGATTACTTTTTACCCTCAACCAGGTGACGACAGCGCGCTTGGTGCCGATCAATGCGCTGCAGGACACCAGCATATGCATTCTCGGGAGCGAGCCGGCCACGGGTAGGGCAGATCCAGGCGAAGCATCAACAAGGGGAATCAGCGCCTCCAGAGAAGAGATCCTCGTCGCTGATTCGAGGCCTACTGGAGCAGCTTTAGCACCTGCGGGTTCGGGTCTGGCCTCTGACGATGTCAAGCAGGCAGGCAGTGACAAATGCGGCACGGCGGGGAAGGCAGGCGGCGACAAACACGCCAACGAAATCACGATATCTGGCCTAAAAGATTGGTCGCAATGTATATTCGGCGACATACTATTCTCCAAACCTTTTTGTGAGGACACCAACGAAGACTTCCTCCGAGGCTACGAAGACGAGGAGGACCGCGACGAAGGGGCCGACACCCCAGTAGGACGGGATAAGACAGCGCACGTCCGGATGCTCCTCTATCGGTGCTACCATGCCCTCGTCGCCATCGTCCAAGAGTTTTACCGGCCGCAGCCAGGTGGGAGCCAGCGCGAAATCACCGCCAGGAAGAGGCTGTACAGTACGCTTGCGCAACTGGAAAAGGTCGAGGACGACGACGACGACGAGGCCAGCCCCAAAGCGCGACACCGACGGCCGAGCGGAGTCGTGTCCCCAGCCAAGAAGGCCAAGGCGGACGATGAGCACCTGGAGGCTTGACTTGAGGGCGTTGCAGGGTGGGAGCATTCTCCGGAGGCGTAACGCATCCTTGAGCTCCCCCAAAGAGGCCAAAGTGCACTGTATAGGGCCCCAAGATGGGGCCGTTCGTCTGCAGCATAAAATAAAGCACATCACTCGCATCTCTCGTGCCCCCCTAGCAAGATCGTTCCGCAGTGACGTTCCGTAGTGCTTGCCGATGCGGTTCAGCTAGCCATCGTCCTCATCCCGAGGCAGTGACATGCCCATCATTCGCAAGATATTGCCAGCGGGACCGGGCATACCAGTCTGACTCTTGAAGCTCTCGAGTAGGTTCTTGGCCAAATTGTAGTCAATGTCCACCTCTTCATCGGCGCTTTCGTCATCGGTAGTCGAGGGCACGGCCGCCGGGTGGGGTGCGGTATCGGGCTTGCTATGCTGCCCGTCTGCCAGCTGCGCAGGCCTCTTGGGAGCGGCCGGATCCAGCCTCAGCGCCCCGTGAGAATGGAGCTCGGACTCGAAATACGCGGCGAGTTCCTGGATCTCCTTATCCTCCTCCGGCGCCCTCTTGGCTTCGTCGTCGACGCCTCGCCTTGACTGCTCAGTATACGGTGTTGCCAAGCCTGCCGTCCCCGGCAAGCCCATCATCTGCCGCATCATATTCTCAAACTCGGCTTCGTCAAAGCTGACGTGTACGTCCTCGTCGCCACTGTCCCCGCCATCTCCATCGTCGTCGTCGTCTTCGTCGCTTTCTTCATCGTCTTCGTCCATCTCGTCCACTAGGGCGCCATCCAAACCTGCCCTGTCGTCGTTGAGGAAGCCCTCAAAACGTTCCACAATCTTGCGCAGATCGGCCTGGGCTGCCGCATCGCCAAAGCCTTTGTTGCTGGATCCGTCTCGCTTCCGGCCAGACGCTCCTTCTAGCTCCCGCTCAAAGTCGGCAGAATCAATGTCAAGCCATGAGTCGTCGTCGTGGCGGCCCACATCCCTCCAGGACCTGATCACCTCGTCAGATGGCAGTGCCGCCGCGTCTTCGCCATCTTCATCGAGGTCGGCCACGACCAGGGCAATCTCTCGCACGATCCGCTGGTTACTCGTCTTGGCCGTCGCGAGAAGCATCTCAAACCCGGTGGTCAGCTTCATACCTGTCTCTAGCAGATCCTTCGCGGGGGGGCCGTCGCTGTGCCCCGAGCTTTGCATTTCGGCAGCCTCTAGCAAGGGCCGCCATTGAGGTGGAGGAGGGTCGAAGCGCTGCGACCTGAGCTGGGCAAAGAGCGTCCTGGTGAAGCGCACGCTCACTGTAACGAGGTCGGCAGGCGGAAAGTGCAACGCCGGCGATGCGGCGAGGATGGGTTTGAGAGCGACGGGGTCTCGCAGGTAGAAGGCCTCCACCGCAGGCGCCACAGATCGGGGGCGGTCATGCAAGACGTAGGCCAGCCTCCGTGGAATAGTAACCAGGGCGTGGTGCATCGATTCTTGGAGACAGCGTGGGTACTTCTCCAGCCTGTAGAAGGCCTCCGCCTCGACGAACGACGAATGCACGAGCTCCCCCGGCTTGTTTCTGAGATATTCCACAGCTTCGGGCAGACTGATGGACCCGGCCTTGGCTCCGGCTTGCGAGCCGGGCGCGATGATCCGCAGCTCTCCCTTATGTATCCAGGCCCGATGGGCATCGGTCTCGGGACTGAGCCATTTTGGGACGACGCTGGCGGCCTCGATGAAGAGAAACTCGCCGTCGCCGTCGAACACGCGGATCCAAGCCTCCGCAAACAACTTGCTGAGCTCACGCAACAAAAAGACGACAAGCCATTCGTCCTCGACACAATCGCCATACTCGGTGCTGCCGTACAGGAACAGCAATCCGCGCTCACTCTTGACCTCGAGCGCGAAGGCCTCCTTCTGCCAAATGTAGTCCTTGGTGTACTCCTCGCACAGCTGCATGCCTCGCCGGCGGATGCTCTCTAGCGCGGGGAGGAGCTTGCCGGTCTCCTCGCGCGCGTGAACGACGAATACCATGTACTCGACGCAGTTGTCATGCGACAAACCGGCTTTCGTGTCTGACGCCGGCATGTCCCCGGCCATCTCGGCGGACCCTGCCGACCCGTCCATCTCGGCTTGGGACCCCGTTCCCCGGCCTTTACGTGGCGGAACGCTCCTCAACGGATTGGGAGAGGACCGCGCCTGTTGCCTTTGGCAGTCTGATGCCCGGCTTGTGTCCACTTAAGATCCAGGCGTTGTCAAGAAAGCAACACCTAATGTCTAAGCAAGCCGCCTCCTATTGTCGTTCGTTGCCTGTTTGGGTGACGTTGCTGCCGTTGCTGGACAGGATAGACTAATCGAATTACCTATCTACATACCTAGAGGCTCCACTGGAAACTGCCCGTGCTACACTGATATTGAAATCTCTGCCCACCTCCACAGAGGTACGGAGTACCTAAGAGTAGCGCCTCCAGTGTCTTTGCGTCATAACCTTAGATGTGGGTTTATCGAAGAGCTGTCTCACGCGCCTGGTACCTAGGTGCTTTATCTCACAACCGGGAATAGAGCAGTCATCAAATTTCTCTGCTCTCGGGCCGTCTTCATCCTGGCCCGATTTGTCTTATCTACTGTTAGGTAGTCTTGTGGTCTGCAAAGATCCATGCTCTCACCAGTGGCACGCACCTCTTGACCCTACAGAAGACAGTACGGAGTAGGTACAGAGTAAGTGGAGTGCCTACATCGTACCTACCTACCTTACCTACCTAGGTACCTAACGGTAGGTACCTACTGTAAATGGGCTCATGGGGCAGGAGCCACTGTGTCACATGGAGCATGGAGGATAAAAGCACACTTCTCACCTAATTTTCGGGCTAAGACTTTAGGTATGCAACAACACAAGCATCAAAGAAGTTAGGTACCTATAGGTACCACACCGATTTCCCTGACATTTTCACTCTAGGTACTGAATTAGCGCGGTCCCCCACGCTTCTCCTAGTGTACGGTAGCGTGTTTTTCTTTGTAAATTGATTTAGGGATTCCCCCCCCCCCAAGTGCAAGTAACGCGTCGCGCGTAAGGCACCTCGTACTAGGCAGCTTCCCCAATCCACATCCCACATCATCTCTACCTCTGCCAGATCCTGGTTGGTAGGTAGACATATGGCGCTTCACCACCTTGCGTCGGCCCAATTCTGTATCATATCAACGGTGTCACAGGTGTCACGGTCCTCCCGCGCCTGATTCGCGCGCCGCCACCCATGCCTTCCCGAACAGAGAGGCAGACCGTCAACGGCCTTGGAGACGGCACGAGAAAACGTCAGCGACAAAGGGCCGATGACGCCCAAGACAAACCTGACGAGGTGATCGATGTTCACCACGCGAGCTCGTCGCTGCGCCATGAATCTGTGAGTGCTCTTTGTCTCGCTCACCTGTGCTGGGATGACATCTGCTGACCCTTCCCAGCGGAAACGAGTACGGGTATCCGACATCGTGGACGAACAAGTCCCTAAAGCCCACGGCACGCCTCGACTCGGGAGATCCCCGAGTTTTGCAGACAGCGATGGCGAGGAGGACCCATCCGCGCGGGAGGATGACGACGGCGATCTCGACATGCCCCCGGCCACCCAGTACGAGCACCTCCGAGACCGCGATTTCAGCCACCTGCAGCATGAAAAGGAGGACGACCAGCGAGCCACACAGAGGCTGAGGTCCAAGAACAGGAATGTGGTCGGTGAGAACAGGATAGCCGACAACGGCATCCTGGAAAACATCACCTGTATCAATTTCATGTGCCACGAGCGCCTATCCGTCGATCTCGGCCCATTACTGAACTTTGTCGTCGGTGAAAACGGAAGTGGGAAGAGCGCTATCCTCACGGCGATCACTCTGTGTCTCGGCGGGAAGGCGAGCTCGACGAACCGGGGCGGCAGTCTGAAGAGCTTCGTCAAGGAAGGCCAGGATCATGCAGTCTTGATTGTCAAGATCAAGAACCAGGGCGTGGATGCCTACAAGCATATTGACTATGGCGACTCCATCATAGTGGAGCGCCACTTCTCGCGACAGGGCAGCAGTGGTTTCAAGGTGAGGGCGGCCACCGGGCGCGTCGTCTCCACCAAGCGGAGCGAGGTGTCCGAGATTGTTGAGTACTACTGCCTCCAGGTCGACAACCCTCTCAACGTCCTCTCGCAGGACAACGCGCGGCAGTTTTTGAATGCCTCGTCGGCGTCTATGAAGTACAAGTTCTTCTTGCAGGGTGTCCAGCTGGAGCAGCTGGACAAGGACTACGCCTTGATGAAGGAGTTCTTGGACGCGAGCGAAGACAAGCTCCCCGAACAGCAAGAGAGGCTGGCTATCGCGCAGCGATCCTTCGAAGCTGCGGATAAGCTGCGCAGGACGATACAGGATAACCAAGAGCTGCGCCGCCGTCAACGTCTCTACATGAACCAGCTTGCCTGGTCTCAGGTCGAAGAGCAGGAAAAGATCCTCGCGGACCGAGAGAATGCTATTCTAGAGGCGGACGCCAACATTGCCCGGGCGGAGCAGACCAAGACCGAAACCACCCAAGCTCTGGAGCAAGCAGAGGAGAGCCTGCGCCGCGCACAGGATGCCTTTGCATCTGTTCAGGAGGAGGGCGTCGACTACAAGACGCGGGTGGACGAGGCTGCCGACAAGTTTGCCTCGGCGCGGAGGGATCTGGAGCAGCTGCACAACGACGAGCGAGACGTGTTTGGCCGACTGAGGAATGCCTCCGAGCAAGTAAAGGATCTTGAGGCCAAGGTGCGCCAGGAGGAGAAGCGCATCGAAGACAAGAACGGCGACGCACACGCCCTGAAGCGCGAGGAGCTCCAAGCTGCCCGGGACAGGGAGGCTGAGATCGGTGACGAGATCGACGCCGCCAACAATGCCTTGCCGGAATTGCAGAGGCGAGAAGAGGCCGCGAGGAAGCGGGTGAGCGAGGCGGCGGCATCTGTCGAGCTCAAAAGGAGGGAGATCCAGACAACCGAAGGCAAGATCCGAGATCTGCAACAAAGCCACGGCTCCAAATATGATGCCTACGAGCAGCAGATGCCCGACCTATTGCGAGCGATTGAGCACGATGCCGGCTTCAAGGAGAAGCCCGTTGGGCCGATCGGTTCGCACATCCAGGTTCTGCAACCTATCTGGAGCCCGATCCTGGAGGCCACGCTCGGCAACATCCTCAATGGCTTCATCGTCACGAGCAAGCAGGACCAGGAGCGACTCCGTGGCCTGATGGAGCGCTTCAGGGTACAAAAGAGCCCGATCGTCATCGCCAACCGCCGTCTGCTCGACACCAGCGGCAAAGAGCCCGACGAGCGCTTCGATACCATCCTCCGCGTCTTGCGATTTGACAACGAGCTGATCAAGAAGGAGCTCATCATCAACAACAGGATAGAACAGGTCATTCTCATCCAGGAGCGCAAGAATGCCGAAGATGTCATGTTCAACGGACCCGTCCCGCAGAATGTCGTCGCCTGCCTAGCCCTGCATGATGGCAAGCGCGGACAGGGTCTACGCCTGACCGCTCGGGCCCAAGGCATCAGCACATCCCCTGTCATTGGGGGCAACCAGAGGCCCCGCATGAAGTCCGATAGCGATAGTCAGATTGCGATCCACAAAGACTATCTCGAGTCGTACCGGACCGAACTGCGGCAGCTCGAGACGGACAGACGCCAGCTGCAGCAGACCGCGCATCGGTGTCAGGAGGAGATCAAGCAGCAGACCAAGAAGCTCCAGGCCTTGCAGACGAGCTTACGGCATGCCCAGCTGCACACAGAGAAGGTCCAGGAAGATCTGGACCAGTTTGACGGCGTCGACGTACGCCTGCAGGCGCTTCAAGAGCAGCTACTCCAGGTCATGGAGGAGAAGGACTCGTACGGCAACGAGTATGGAGAGATGAACGTGCGCAAGAAGGAGCAGAATAAGCTGATGGAGACGCTGAAGAAGAAGTTGACCGAGGAGAAGCTGGCCTTCCGGGACTATGAGGCGATGTTAAACAAGGCGCAGGACAAGGTCACGCAACGTCAAGACGTGCGCAAGATTGCCCTCGTTGCCAAGAATGAAGCCTTTGAGGAAGCGGACAAGTGCAGGGACGACAAGCGCGTCGCCGAGGCCCGGCGGGACCGCCAGAGGGCGCAGGTGGAGGAGTTCACGGTGCAGGCGTCGGCAGTAGCCCCGGAACGTGTCTACATTCCCCAGGACGAGACCGTGAATAGCATCCAGAAAAAGTATGAAGGGGTACGGAAGCAGCTCGACCTGCGGCAGAAGAAGATTGGCCTGACCGACGAGGAAGTCAACAACCGCTTCATCACGGCCAAGGAGACGTTTGACCAGGCGCAGGAGGTCCTCGACGGGTCCCGGGAGCAGATCCAGGCACTCAAGCAGACCTTTGCGACCAGGCTCGACAAATGGCGCATCTTCCAGCGCTATATATCAGCCAACTCGCGGACCAACTTCATCTACTTGCTCTCGGAGCGCGAGTTCCGTGGCAAGCTCCTGCTTGATCATGCGCGGAAGCGGCTCGAGATCCAGGTCGAGCCCGACGCCACGCGCAAGACTGCATCTGGGCGCGATACCAAGACTCTCTCTGGGGGAGAGAAGTCTTTCTCGTCCATCTGTCTTCTGTTGGCCATCTGGGAGGCCATGGGATCGCCTCTGCGATGCCTGGATGAGTTTGATGTCTTCATGGACAATGTCAACCGTGCCATTAGCACGCAAATGCTGGTAAGTTCCCTAGACGCGAGCACGCTCTTGTTGGCCGCTGGCGACTAAACATAGTATAACTCTAGGTCGACGCAGCTCGCCGGTCTGTTTCTCGTCAGTATATCCTCATCACGCCCAACGCCATCACGGGCTCCGTGGCGACGGATAAAGATGTCAAAATTCACCGGTACGTCGTGGTTCATGTCGTCCTTTTGTTGCTTGCACACGGAATGACTAATTAGTAACCATGAACAGTTTGACGGATCCTCGCCAGCGCATTTTGACAGGCGGCCGTTAATTCTTCTTGGAGCCATTCCAGCTCCGTGCCCGACGTGGCACCCGTTTTTTATCTTGTAATTTGATCGGCATCTGTTGTTGGAGCTTGGGAGTTGATTGCTTGCGTATGCGCTGGTCCTGGCCCGTGATGTCCCCCCGCAGGCGTGTCTGATACATGTACAGGCGGAATGGAGACGTCGATGTTATGCTGCTACTTTGGTATGGGGTGCTAGAACTACAGCTAGATTACATGATTACATGTTTACAATAGTCTACAAGGAAATCGAGGGGCGGCACGTGTACCATTTGCGTGGGTATCTCGTCGTGCTCGCTTTTATGCTCTCTGACTCCCATGTGCCTTATATCCTCGCTCCCTTGCTCCTCAGCACGTTGAGCCCCGCGCTCGCGGTGAAGCCGATCCACTGGCCGACGGCACCAAACACGCTACTCACGTCGCCCGCCTCGCCGAACCGGCGACGCATGAAGGCGGCGGTGTCCTCGAAGCCCGGGGAGCGGTCGTTGGTCATGAATAGCTCGGTGGCCGCATAGATGGCCGACAGGGAGGCGCGTTTCGTGTACCACGAGGGGTCGACAGAGGCATCGCCGGATAGGAAGAGAATCTCGTCGGCAAGCAGAGCAAGCTCTTTGGCCGAGGCCGGGACGAAGCTCGGCTGGGCCATGATCGCGAGGGCCTACGGGTACGTCATGAGGTCAGTCTCGAATGGAGCTCGTGGATGAGCCTTCTCTGGCGTGTGGGGAAGCCTACCTCTTGCCATCTCCCGATGACCTCCCGATTGCTCACCAGACGCTCCCACGCCAACCTCTGCACCTTGGCCTCGGTGCTGAGCGCGGCGCCCTCGGGTGTCTCGAAGAGCTCACGGCTACGGGCCGCGAGGGCGAGGCGCTTCGTGGCGAGGTGGTAGCGGATGAGGCTGAAGACGCCCTCGGGAAGCAAATTGGTGCTGATGTCGAGGTAGCCGGCATCGCGGGCACCAAGCACCAAGGCCTGCTGGGTGAAGCCGTGCTCGGGGACATGGGCGTACGCGGCAGACAGGAGGGCCTGTTCCTCCTTGTTGAACGGGCCGGCCTGGTCTGGGTGGTCGTAGGAGTGGTACGAGGCGGCACAGCCGCAGGGCGTGGACGAGGGGACGAGGGGACGGGGCCGGCGGCGCAGGCGCAAGGCCTGCGAGATGGGTTTGCTCTCGATGGCGGCAGTTCTGTAAGCGGCACAGAAGGTGCGTGCTCGTGACGGAATGGCTACTGCTCGGGAACTTGACCGCGCTGCAGGCACTAATTGGCGAACCAGCGACGGCGCCTTGGTACCGTGCAAAGCCATCACGACCGGAGATGATGGGGTGTGGATGTTGCAAGATGCTTGTCGGGAACGGCACGCGATGAGTCCGGCATGCAAGGCTGGCAATTGGGGCACAGTGAGGTGGGATGCCCTCCTCGATTCAGGGACAGTGGGCAGCTTGGAGCTACTGGCGGGTTGCAGTCTCTCGAAACCCGGGCGTGGTGCTTAGGATCATCAATTGGGGTCTGATAAGAAGGTCTCAGAGAAAAAAAGGTGATGCGCCTCAACTATGGGAGACCAAGATGATCCTAGCAGGGGTCTTCCCGAATGCAGGTGGCCAATGCTAACAGCCCTGCCGGTGCTGGGTGGGGCTCCTCCAGCACGGTCTACCAATGTCGTTTCCCTGTGATATCGGACGCACCCAAGTACCTAGGTGCTTGTACTTTGAGAAACTCGAGAGGTTGGTCCCTACTTGTACTAACTATAGGTACCTATAAGGTAAGGTAGATAGAGTGCTTGCTCGTCGTTATTTTGGCCTGATTCCAGCCTTCTCAATTCCCTCAAGGACCTAGGTAGGGAGGTATCGCAACGAGCGTTCATCTTTTGAACCTTGTCTCGAATAACACAAAAGAGACCAAAGATGGGCTGAGCTTGACAAATATCTACCAGTGATCGGCCACAACAGGGTTTCTAGCAGTCAATTCATGCCATCCACAGCATTTTACATCTTCATCAGTCAAGGGTTTCCAAGCCAGGGCTCGTTCTGCTGCCGGAGTCCTCAAATTGACCCCATGGCTTCCATTCTTCAGCCGGAGGACGTCACCCCCCGAAGGCCAAGGACGGCACCCATGCCTCGCTGCAACCCGCCACTCGGATGCCCTGTTGCATGAGCAATTCGGTACAAAGCTAAGTATTTGTAACTCCAGCAGATCGAGGCTGCTTTGCTTGGTGCATGTTGCGACGGTCCTGACATCCAAAGGGACAGCTCTCCCAGCGGGTAGCCTAGCCATCTGTCCAACGTCTTCGGGTGGAGATGTGACAGCGACTTGAGTCTAATACGGAGTGCCTGTCTAGTCTCGCGACTTCATCAATGCACGAGGAGGAATCAGCCAGATCACAGGGCCTTGTCTACGGGATCGAAAATCCTCTTCGATCCCATGCCTTGCCGCCGCTTCCCGAGGAGTGTCCAGTCCGCAGAGGCGTAGACTCGGTCATGTTTAATCCCTTGCACAGTGGCATATGCTGTGTAACGGCAGGAAAGAGCAAAAAAGGGCCTAGATCCCGAGCCGACTGGCCGCTGACCGAAGTCTCCTTCAGCTTGGTCACTGGTAGGTGAGAGCACGGGTGGGTAGAATCGCTGACAAGATACGGGATGGGCCTTCGTTCTGGTCTAGACATGCTCTTTGCTCGGCCCATGGTCCGGAGATCGTCAGACGCAAGCTCGGGCCCTCAAGCAATCCAGGCTTTAATTATCCCTCAAGGCAGACAGACATCGATGCCGTTGTGATATGCCTTTATGAAAAGCGGCCCCGGTTTACGAAATGGTCAGTTACGGAGTACTTGCTCGTGGATGCAGGCCTGGGGAGGGCATCCTCGCTCGGCTGGGGGGCTGCATCGCATCATTCGCACATCTCCACTTCAATTACAACCTCTGGATGCAGAGCTCCGCAAGGAGACCGGTGGCCTCGTCAAAGGCAGCCGTAGGGTCAGCGCGTAGCACACACGTACGGAGTACGAAGTCTGCCGAGTACGTAGTTACTTGTACTGGTAGCCATGCACGCCCGCAATCTACCCACACCATGCTATCCCAACGATCCAGGATCGTTGTCACTCCCTCTATCATTCATCGAAATACTCAACTATAACTTTGCTTATAGTTACTGCCGCCCAGAGAATCAGGGGGTCTTGCCTTGCGTTTCCTCGCTCCCGGGAAGCATATGTGAAGGGCCAGCAAGCCAGGACTTGATCTCGAACGATGAGGGAAAGCCTTCCAAGTGATGTTTGTGCTTCACTATTCCGTACTCCTTGAACAGAGTGCTGCTGGCACAGGGGCACCGAGTGGGTTCGTCAAGCACCTGCAGGGCCTAGACAGAACAATCTCCACCCCGGATCGCCGCTAACGACTTCGTAGCTGGCGGCCTGGTTCGGGGCCACAATCCCAGGGTGAGCCCGCTGTGGCGTCTGATTCGCTCTTGGGGGAAATTTCAGACCTTGATGGGCACGACGCCAGAGCACGCCGTACCTGCCGCTAATAAACGGCTTGCTTCAAACGACCAGGCCACCCCGGGTCCTCTTGTCAGGTCAGTGTGCTGGAGCTGCCGGCTGGCTGCCGTGGTTCATGATACCTACAGGTAGGTACCTCTAGTACTTCTCGAGAGGAGAGCCAGGAGGCATCGGGGGTGCTGTTGGATGTCCTGCAAATTTGAGTGACGGGGAGGAGAGCAAGCAAGTACCCAATCGTTTCTAGGTACCTACCTAGCTCATATATGGAATTCTCAACCTGTTCGCCCTGGCGTTGGTGTCCTTTCAATGTTGCTATGTGAGTGAGTGTGTGTAGTCTGCGGACTTTGATCCAGACATAAATCTACATACTCCAGACATGGAGCTGGCAGGACGTGCCTTTCCCTGCCATTGCATCCAACGATCGTGACAAAACCAGCAAACACAGAGCGCAGGCAATATTTCTTGATTGATTACCTCTCAGACCTCGAGTTCATAATAGGTACATGGATGTTCTCTAGAAGCACACCCTGCCCTGAAAAACTGGCCCCGTCACCAAATCCGCTGTGTACCCGCTGATTGATCCCTTTCTGGCCTAACGCAGGCGTCAGCCCGTACTCGTCGAGGCCAAGTAGCCTCCCCGCCCGCCCGCTCTGCACGGACGGTCGTTGCTGCAGCCTCCTTTCCCTTTTCCTTTGCTGCAATTCCCACCTCGTGTCCTCGACATCCAACATTCAGGCATCCACATCCACCACACGCACACACAAAGGACACGCACGCGCATGCACACGCGCGCCGCGACCTCACCATCAGGTATCCAGCTCCCTGTACCTACCTACCTTACCTAGTATCCGTAGGTATCTTTGTTGGTCCCTGCGCGTTCTATCTCTTGAGCTCTTCCTCTCTATCTCGCAGGGCAGGGTCGTCCAATCACCCACCCATCCATCCATCAGACAGTCACCGTCTCTCAACTGATCCCTCCCAACACACAATTCCCTCCCCTACCTCGACGACGACGACACGGCCACCAGCACCACCACCATTCTTACCCAGTACTTTACCTTAGGTACCGCTCTGCTCCTCGGAACCTCCCAGCCAGACAAGGTACGCAATCCCAAAAGGCAATGGGCTGGTCCTCCCTCCTCCCCTCACGCCCCCTCCAGTGCCTCCCCCCCTCCCCCCCAGTCAACACATGCATTTCACCTCCACTCCTCCAGCAAGCAAAGTACCTCCAGCTACCATACCACCTGCCAAACGTACCAACCAGACTTCAAGCTAACCCGGCTGATACGCTTCTTGCCAAAAAGTCTCTCTCCTCGGGCCCGTCGCTGGCGTCCCTTCGCAACCGGTCTGCATTCCCACTACCACACACCTCGAGCAACTGGGGCAGAGTCTGCGTCCAACTGCGTCTTGTGTCTGCTACTGCAACTGCTTGTGCAGCCCGTCTGTCTCTCTCCTCGTCCAATTGTCGTTGGACCCCCCTAACCCAGGCATCTCTAGCCCAATCTTCTTTCTCCTCTCGGTCACCACCACCCGCGTCCATCTCCACGCGCGTGCCTTCGATTGCTGCCCCAGCCCAGCCTGGCAGCGCCTCGCACCTCCATCTGTCCCTCCGAAGAAAGCCAACCTCCACCCAATCCCATCTTCGCCGAGATTTGTATCAAGCGGCTAAGTTGACGAAAAAAAAAAATCGATCCCTATACAGTCATGGGTGAGTTTCTTACATACCAGCCCTCGCTCGCTGCCCGTCCTGTCTCTTCTCCCTTTCCTCCTTCTTCCCTTCTCATCACACGTGTGTGTCTCCTACCAAGCCTCGTCTCCCGAGCTTCCGTGTCTCTCAACGTCTCTCGGAATCCATCAGCAAGGCCATCACCTCCTCCCAAGGAAAAAAAGGTCCCTCTCTTTCCTTTGCTGCATTCGTTTTGCTGCCTTGTTTCGCTGGAAATACCGCACCCGAACTCACTCTCTATCCCGTCGCCCTGTTTCCCCGTCTCTACCTCCAGGGCTATGTGCACCTGCAGAGAAGGCGACACCAGTACACATACACAGCAACACGTACCCCCTTCTCCCAATCCGAGACACTGCACCCCCCCTCTACCTACCTACCTCCAGGGCTGCCTGGACCATGACAGCCAGCCATTGGCGATGAGTGACCGCCTTCTGTATCTCGCTCGCTGGCGACGGTCGTTCCCCCTCCCTGTTCTCCATCCCAAGGTACCAGCGTCCCGCACGCCTCGTACATTGATCCTCGTCTTCTCCAATCACCTGCTTCACAGCCGTTTCCTTTCACCACCGTTGGCAAAATTGTCTGTTGCAATACTTTTGTGCCCTACCAGCCTGCCCGTCAAACGTTGCCTGACTGCCTGACGAGGTACATTGCTGCACTCTGATTGTCTGGTCACTCACGCACTTCTCTCTCCCGTCGACCCCTCTTTACTTCCCCCCTTCCTGCGCCTGAGTTCCGTCTTGCTCCACCTGCTACCGGTTCCCCCAACTGTCTTCCCAACTGCCTCTCCGTACATGCAACACTCGCAAGACTACCTGACACCTCCCCATTTCCATTTTCCCCTGGTTCTTTTCCATCCCATGCTTTTTCTCTCGCCCTCCATCGCCTCCGTCCTTCTCCCACCTTCAACCTTTGTCCTCAGTTCTTCTTGCTCGCATTGTTGGCTATCGTTGAGCGGCTCTCTAACACTGATCGAATCTTACAGCTGACTCAGGTGATACCTACCGCCCAGTAAGTTGACTTACTACATCCTCTTGTTTTCCTTCGTCGATTCTCTGCACGTCATCTGGCCTCGTCCTCTCGCCCATAACGGCAGCCCGGGCAGTGCTGTCCACGATCTCCTGGGATGCCATCAGGGTGCCACTCCCTAGGCTTTGCTATAGTGGAGCCCAATTGCTCCATACCCGTACTATCAAGTCTGGGAGCTTAGCCAAGACAATCTGGCTGTCTTCGGACGCTATGCCTCATTAGCTCTGGTTCGGCAACGCGAAAGATTTGGCCAGCGCCTGGACTAGGGACAGGTATCGCACCAGATCCTGGCTCGAGGCGCTACATCCCGCCGAGCTGAATCATTCTCTCGCACTTCCTTGCGCGAGCTCTTGGAGAGCTTCCTCCCCCATCACATCCAAAAGCCCAACACATCACCGCAATCCTCCACCCGAATTCATTCCGCATCGATGTCGCAGACGGGTTCTAACAGCGCGCAGCGTGAGAGGTCTCGCTCTCCTCGTCGCGGACGATCTCGCAGCCCCGGCCGCCGACGTTCATACTCACCCCGAAGCAACCGCTCGCGCAGCGCCGACTACCGCAGATCTGCTAGAAGATCCAGGTCCCCCATGAGTGGCCAAGGAGCTCCGTCGGGAGGATCGACCTCCGGTTACGGTGCCCCGCATCGATCTTATGAAGAGCGACAGGCCGCCCGCGAGCAAATGATGAGCAATCTCCGCGAGTCGTCCCAACAAGACCGCCGCGTCTACGTCGGCAACCTGTCGTACGATGTCAAATGGCATCATCTCAAGGACTTTATGAGGCAGGGTGGGTTTTAGGCCGACGACCTTTTTATCTGCGGTGGACTGGGCGAACTGACGGATTCGTGACAGCTGGAGAGGTTCTCTTTGCCGATGTCTTGCTACTTCCGAATGGAATGTCGAAGGTGGGCGCCTACACGTAGTCTGGGCTGGTTCTTTTGTGGCTTCATTACCCCTGGCTATTCTCCCCTTGATGGAATTGTTGGATTGACGGGTTGGGACGTTGTCCACGGATCTTTGTAGGGATGCGGGTAAGTTGCGCACCACGGCATTGTGCGTACAGGTTCAGACGTGCTGATATGGCTGCGGTGGTAGTATTGTGGAATACGCAACGAGGGAGCAAGCTCAGAACGCTGTGGCCACGCTCAGTAACCAGAATCTTATGGGCAGACTGGTCTACGTTCGCGAGGTAAGCAGACCGCGCGGGTACGATTGGGTTTGCCCACTGCTGAACGCGCATCGCGACACAGGACCGGGAAGCCGAACCCCGATTCAACCAGGGATCCGGTGGCGGCGGCGGCCGTGGAGGCTACGGAGGGCCCATGGGTGGTCCCGGCGGCTACGGCGGCGGCTACAATGCCGGAGGCATGGGTGGCGGAGGACGCCAGATCTACGTAGCGAATGTTTGTCACCCCGGCCAACCTTCTGTGCTGACACAGGACTGTTCTCGTGCTTGATTTTGAAGCTGACATTCGCCGCCCAGCTCCCCTTTACGGTTGGTTGGCAGGACCTGAAGGACCTGTTCCGTGGCGCCGGTAAGAGACTGATTGCCCGATCCCTTTTGCCATGTCCTCGCATATCTGAGTATCTTGCTGATCACTGACGGTAACAACGCAGCTCGCACTGCCGGCGTCGCTCGTGCTGATGTTCACCTCGGCCCTGACGGCAGGCCCAAAGGATCCGGCATCGTGGTCTTTGAGAGCCCCGACGATGCGCGCAACGCGATCCAGCAATTCAACGGCTACGAGTGGCAGGGCCGCCTCCTCGAGGTCCGTGAGGACCGATTCGCCGGTGCCGGCATGGGTGGTGGCTACGGTGGCCGTGGCGGCTTCGGTGGCGGCCGCGGCGGCTTCGGCATGGGCTATGGCGGCCGAGGAGGCTTTGGGGGACGCGGCGGTTTTGGAGGCTATGGCGGCCGAGGAGGCTTTTCAGGTGGAGGCGCTCCTGGTGGTGGTGGTGGCTTTGACGCTGGCCATAACGCTGGTGCCTCTGTTCCTCCCAACCCGTTCACGGATTATGCCACCTCGGGCACCGATAGAAGCGAGATCATCTATGTGCGCAACGTAAGTGTACCCTCCCTTGCCCGCCACGAGATGAGCAACCCAGAACGCCCAATATCTAACTTCCTCGCAGCTGCCTTGGTCCACTTCGAACGAGGATCTTGTCGAGCTCTTTGGCACGATCGGCAAGGTCGAGCAGGCCGAGATTCAGTATGAGCCAAGCGGTCGATCCAGGGGCTCGGGCGTGGTTCGTTTCGACTCTGCAGAGACTGCCGACACTGCCATTGCCAAGTTCCAGGGCTACCAGTACGGTGGACGACCTCTCGGCCTCAGCTTCGTCAAATATGCTACTCCTGGTGGCGGCGGCGACAGTATGGATACCGACCCTCATGGCGGCCTGACCCAGGACCAAATCATGTGAACGGCTTCGTCTGTGCCCGAGAAACGAGCCAATTGATTTGCGCACAGAACACAATTGAGACATGAAGTGGTCGTGTCTCGCACTTGTTTCCATTATCACACGGCCGACCGGGGTTGTTGGACGATTGCAGGTGTCGACTGGGCAATGTACGATGCAGCTCTGGTCTCTTGGCCCTCAATCGTTCGTTGCCTTTCACGTTGTTTTTCTTTCGCGGTGATCTTGACTTTTATTCTTCCTCTTCGTCCTTTACGGTTTCCTTGGGTTTCAAAAAACAACAACAACAGGTTGGGGTATCGGCTTTGGAGGAACGCCAAAGCACAGGCGGCTCCTCTGTCGGACGAGGGCCCAGTGCTTGATGCATAATGAGAGAAGGGGTAGTTGTCGGCAACATCGGGAAATATCGAGAGATCACGGTTTTTCTTGCCGCCGTTCCGTTTCTCTCGCGATCAGCTTCCAGCCAAAAACCCCATACGGGAGTCGTCACGCTGGCCGACGCTCAAACGACAGAGAAAAAAATCTACGGGAGATGGTGGAACTATCTAGATTGTATTCGAATAGGATCTGATTCTCCGGCATAGGCGATGCTAGAGTCACGCGACAAGGACGGATGACACGTCAGATGTAGGATTTGTGGTGATTTGTCAGGCACGGCATCCGAGCAGCCGATCACGGTTTGGCATACCCCTTGTCACTAGACACGGAACAGTTGAGCTCCCTGGCTGTAGGCTCGCCAGCTTGCAAACGTAGTCTGAGTGACTAGGGATTGTGTTTGCTCTTTGGGAGCTAGATGGGAATCGACGCGATGTATGATACCCGACAGTTTGACGACTTTACGAAAGGCAACATCTCCCTGACGTAGGGACGCAGTTTCCGCTGGGCTCTATTTGTGCGTGTATGTTTGTTGTGCAACGAACCCAATCATTCAGTTCCTCCAAACAAGAATGTTGGTGACTAGGCGAGTCGGGTGACTCGTCATCGATATGGAGGGTTCATACATATATCTGTCTTGGGCAGGCCCATGCACCCTGAATGCGTCGTATCCCGGTTCATTGACCTACCACGATCATATCGCATGGGACGTGATCAGCGTCAAAACATTGTCGTTTGTACCTAGTCCAAGTCAATGGGTCTCGGCCTCTGAGGCGGGCCACAGCAACGACACGATCGAGTAGGTTCCTGAGTGTACCAGAATTACCAACATCGTCGCTTCGGAAAGGGTGACAGTGTCTGAGTCGATTGATCATCCGCACCTCCTGCCACCTCCAAGCCTCCCTCCTCCCGGGTGCAAGCATTCGCGGCTCGTGGGCGAGGCAGGATGTGCGAAATCCACTACTTCCAGTGCCCTTGCGGCAGGCAATGGGTGGCGTACAAGAAGCTGGGCAGCTGCTGCGATGGCGTCAAGCTGCCGGGGGCATGCCCATGCCCAGAGAGCCTGCGCGTGTATGTGGGCAGCCCGAGGACGCCGGAAGCAGGGGAATGTGGAGAATGTGGACGGGCCAGGAGGGTTGGGGTCATGGAGATGGTAGATGGGAGACAGGGGCAGATAGGAGGGGAGTGAGCTTTCTAGCTGGCATTTCCTATCCTCCGAGAACATCTAGCTAGCGTTTTCAAGCACATCGCCTGTGAGTGGAACCCTAATTATCGGTGTAAACGGTGCTCCGTCCGTATGCTAACCTTGTTGAGGGTATCTAAACCTAACACTGATATCTCTTTCAAACCGTCCTCCTTGCCTGACCACATCCACATTTGGTGGCGTGCTCGGGATGCGCAATCAACCCTCTCGCCTTCGGCCGTCCTATCACGACGTGGCGGCGGCGCCCTTCTTTTTGCTCCTCGCCTTGGCCTTCTTCTTGCTGCGGTCTCGCGGCTTAAGCGCCGTCATTCCGTTCTTGCATAGCTCGGCATATCGAGCGTAGAAGGTGTCGAGAGCGTCGGGCTCGACCAGTGTTGACAGTTTGATCTTGCGCGCGCGATTTTCTCGGGACTTGCCATTGGTGGCACGGATGAGGATGGGTAACGGGTTAGCGGGGTTGAGGTCGCTGCCGGCAGCATCGACGGCCGGTGATGCGGAGGAGGAAGCGTCTGAAGAGACTGGGGATGATGTGAGCGAGAAGGAAGAGAGGATTGTAGCGACAGAGGGACGACCTACTTCGCTTTTGAGACAGGTAGATAGAACCATGGTCTTTGCCCTTACGCGCCTCGAAGAGCTCGCCGAGCCGAGTGAAGAACTGAAGATATTGGGCGCGGTTGGATTAGCTGCTGGAATAGATGGGACGAGACAAGAGGAAAGGAACGGCATACCTCGTCGTTGCTGAGCCGACTCATTCTGCCGTGACTGTGACTTCTACTGCCGCCGACCGAGCATCCACACTGGAAAAGCGATCCCTCGTATAGGTGCCGTCGCCTTCGGTCTCGTGCGTGAGGGTAGCGAAGCGAAGCGAAGCGAAGAGTGTACCGTCAAGAAAGAGACGTGTGTGTATGGACCCCCCGCAACTTGACTGACGTTGAATTTAGAGTGGGGTGGAGGAACAGATCTATCAACTGCTGTTCTAGGCGACCCACTCGCTGCTCCCGCGGGTGGATTTTCTTGATCTGCAACTTTTTTTTTTGTAAATTTTGGCGCTCGGTCTTATCGCCGCCATGCCATCCAAGTAGTCTACATATGTAAAACGCCACTGCGTTCATGGGCCGCGAGGATTAGGTGCTGTTGCAAACCGAACATGCGATATCCATGTCAAGTCTACACGGGCTGAAAAGGAGACATCTTGCTCTCTGAGGACCCTGACCATCATGTCTACCAGCAGAGAAGGCCCTTCGTTGTCCGCCGGCTTTCTCAAGCACCTCGGCCTCGAAGCGCCTGCGGAGAACAAGGGCAAGGGCAGGGCTCGGCGGCCGTCCAGAAAGGAACGCCGCAAGGAGGAGAGGTCGGGTAAAAAGGGACACCAGCCTGCCGCCCCTCGGCAGGCCAGTCGGGACCTACATCGTTATCGGCGACAGGCGGACCACACCACCCGCAAGGGCGGCAAGGCACCTGTGCAGAGTCGTCAGGAGCCTGGGAACCCACGCGCAGAGAAACCGCGCACGGCGCCCCAGTCTGTTTCAAAAGACCTCCATGAAGACTTTGAAGGCTTTGGCTCGTCAGAGACAGACTCTGATCTGGAAGAGACGGCCGAGGCTTCCGCTCCCAAGATCTCCAAGGCCGTGCGGGAAAGGCTTGCGGCTGACGACGAGGAGATTGCGGAGCTGGAACGGAAACTTGGGCTGAAGAAGAGGAAAACGCTTCCCAAGTCTTTCCGTGAGGATGGCTTAGACGAGCTCCTGGGCGGCACTGAAGAGGCCGACGAGGCCTCACACGAGAAGAAGAAGCGAAAGGCAGAAGCCGATGAGTGGCTCGCCCAGAAGCGGAGAAAAGCTTCCGCACAAAGGAAAGGACTGTATGAAGAAGACGAGGATGTGGATGACGCTGTGATGGACGAGCTCGATCATCTCGAGGCCGACAGCGACGATGATGCCGAGTGGAGCGAGGACATCGATCTTGGATCCGACCAAGGCCTCGACGATGCAGATATCCTGGGCGAGGATCTCGACGATGACAGGACTGACGGCGACGACGACCCTGGCTCTTCTGGCCTGGAAAGCGATGCGGAGGACGTGCAGCAACAGCCGAGGAAACGGGAAAACCCATACGTCGCCCCGACGACGGCAACGACCGCAAAATATGTCCCGCCGTCCCGCCGCCAGGAACCAGCATCAGACCAAGAGCTGGTGTCGAGGATACGCAAACAGGTGCAGGGCCTGGTCAACCGTCTCACAGAGTCCAACATGGTGGCTATCCTAAACGATGTCGAGAAGCTCTACCGGTCCAACCCTCGCCAGCACGTCACAGACAGCCTTGTCGACGTGCTCCTAGTGCAGATCGCGGAGCCCACGAGCCTGCCAGACACCCTGCTGATCTTGCTCGCAGGGTTTGCGACGGCAGTCTACAAGGTCATGGGCACCGACTTTGGCGCGCACCTGGTACAGAAGACGGTGGAGCAGTTCAAGTCACAGTACGAGCGAGCAGCAGAACAGGCGGCCGACCAGACGGGAGCATCCAAGGAAAGCTCCAATCTCATCACCTTCATTACCGAGCTGTACAGCCTGAAGATGGTGGGCGCCAATCTCATATTTGACTACATCCGCCTGCTGGTCTCCAAGCTCACAGAGCTCAACGCCGAGTTGTTGCTGAGGGTGATCCGCATGTCCGGGCCCCAGCTACGACAGGACGATCCGCTAGCGCTCAAAGACATTGTCGCGTTGATCCGGCCGGCAATCGCCCAGGTCGGCGAGAGCAACATGTCGGTCAGAACCAAGTTCATGATCGACACCATCAACGATTTGAAGAACAACAAGATCAAGGCCGGCGCCAGTGCGTCTGCGGTCGTGTCGGAGCATGTCACTAGGATGAAGAAGTTGCTCGGGTCACTCAACACAAGGAAACTCGAGTCCACGGAGCCTCTCCGTATGGGTCTCAAGGATATCGAGGACTCCGATAAGAAGGGCAAGTGGTGGCTTGTGGGCGCGAGCTGGGCTGGATCAAGCAAGGAGCCGCTGGTACGAGGCGAGGCACCCTCCAAGACGAGGGCGCAGCAGGCCGAGGACGAGGAAGACGAGGACATATTGGGGGCCTGGGGCGAAACGGTGCCAGACGTTTCGGAGCTTGAGCAACTGGCCCGAGAACAGGGAATGAATACCGAGGTGCGCCGCGCCATTTTTGTGACGCTGCTCTCGGCCGCGGACTACGAGGATGCCTTTCACCGACTACAGAGGCTGAGGCTGAACAAGTATGACAAGAGGGAGATCCCCAACGTCCTGATACAATGTGTCGGGTCGGAGCAGCACTACAACGCATACTATACTCTCATCGCGAGACAGATGTGCTCGGACCGCAAGGTGCAGTGGGCGTTTCAAGACAGTCTCTGGAAGCTGTTCAAGCGGCTCGGCGAGCCCTTCTTCGGCGAAGAGGCAGACGACCAGGAAGACGACGAGGCAATGGACCTGCGCAGGCTGGTCAACATCGCCAAGATGTTTGGCTCGCTGATGGCGATGGGAGCCGCGAGCTTGGCTGTTTTGAAGCCGTTAAACCTGCCGTACCTCCAGCCCAAGACCCGGTCGATGGTGGAGATCATGCTGGTCACTGTGCTGGAGGAAGCGGAGAGACAGAAAGGCAGGCAGGAGGCGGCTGTGTCGGGCCTGTTCAAGGGAGCCGCGGACCCGTCCTTGATCCGGGGCTTGCAATATTTTCTACG
This sequence comes from Thyridium curvatum, assembly GCF_004353045.1. Classification (NCBI taxonomy): domain Eukaryota; kingdom Fungi; phylum Ascomycota; class Sordariomycetes; order Thyridiales; family Thyridiaceae; genus Thyridium; species Thyridium curvatum. Next base: position 160,341 of record NW_022156820.1, on the reverse strand, counting down.
GAAGGTGGTCAGGAAATCAGATGCCTTGAAGGGCAGAGGGCAGGCGAAGAAACTGAGCAAGCTATGCGACGTGGCCGAGAAGGCACTTGAGGATGCCGGTGCGGCCGCAGCTGAGGAGGGCTAGGTTATGCCGCGCCAATGCAGCGACCGGTACTATCTGTTTTGTCAACTTGACCCGCACCGAGCTCCTGTCGTGGATCATCTGACGTCTCCAGCTAAAGCGTAGCTGGATGGGTATTCCAAATCGAGCTTTGAAATTGTACAACAGAAGGGAAGCAGTAGGAGATATTGATGCCACCCTCCCCCCAGGAACGAGTGGCGGACGGCGCTTGTCCGTCCATAATTATTCATCCGTCCCCATGTGATGTGCAATAATCGCTCCGTACCTAGATGCAAGCCGAAGCACCACGACGATGGCAGACCGGACGGCTATTGTCGCCTTTGTGCGGGCGTCACCGGGCCAAGCGCGTTGGGACCCCAAAACGGAGGTGAGACTGCGAGCCGTGAGGGTTCCTATTGGTGGAGGGGCCCGAGCGGACCCGGACAGAGTCGCTGTTTTTTTTTTGCACCTGGCCTCAATCAGTGTCGTCAAGAGTGGCCCAGTGGACTCTTTAGTGGCCCCAAATCAGAACAGCTCTAGCTCCAGGTCTGTACGTACTGTACAATACAGGGCAGTCAACAGTCAAGGACCCCCCCCCCCTCCCCCAAAAGAAAATCCCGTCCGCTTGTTGATCCATGCTTTTGGGGAAATTTTGAACCAAGCTCGATGCGACTTCACACTCCATTCTTTCCCTCCCTCCCTTCCACTCTCTCCTAATCCACTCCCCTACTCTCTCTTCCTTGCGCTCAATCCGCAAAGACTCGACTTCCATCCCTTCACGATGCTGTCCACAGCCTCCATATCCCGGACTGCCGTCCGATCTGCCTTCCGGCAAAGCACGTACGTTGTCCCTGCTGCTCGAGACCCAGCCGCTTCTGGTGTTTGGCTCGTTTCGGCAAATAGCTCAACGTCCCGGCTGACCATTGCACCCGCGCCCACAGGCTGCCCAAGGTTCTCGCCCCGACCTCAATTGCACAATGGAGACGCACATACGCTTCTCAAGCAGGTTGGTTTTTTTCTGCCGAAGCTCCAAATGTCGAAAACGACTGACAATGTTGCCCGATGTAGAGGAGAAGGACTTGGTCATCATCGGTGGCGGCGTTGCGGGCTACGTCGCTGCCATCAAGGCCGGCCAGGAGGGCATGAAGGTAAGAAGAAGAAGCCAAGGAAGAACATGAAACAAGACGCACCCGCAGGCTGCTGCCATGATCCTCGACGTGAGACGCTGACAATGTATTCCGTCATCAGGTTGCCTGTATCGAGAAGCGCGGCGCCCTCGGCGGTACCTGCCTCAACGTCGGCTGCATCCCTTCCAAATCCCTCCTCAACAACTCGCACATCTATCACCAGATCCTGCACGACACCAAGCCTCGTGGCATCGAGGTCGGCGACGTCAAGCTGAACCTCGCTCAGCTCATGAAGGCCAAGGACACGTCGGTCACTGGCCTGACCAAGGGCATTGAGTTCCTGTTCAAGAAGAACGGCGTCGAGTACATCAAGGGCACCGGCACCTTCGCCGACGAGCACACGGTCAATGTCGAGCTCAACGACGGCGGCGAGACCAGCGTCGTTGGCAAGAACATCATCATTGCTACCGGCTCCGAGGCTACCCCCTTCCCCGGCCTGGAGATCGACGAGAAGCGCGTCATCACCAGCACCGGCGCTCTGTCTCTGCAAAAGGTCCCCGAGTCCATGGTCGTCATTGGCGGCGGCATCATTGGCCTCGAGATGGGCTCCGTCTGGTCCCGGCTGGGCGCCAAGGTTACCGTCGTCGAGTTCCTTGACCAGATCGGTGGTCCCGGCATGGACACCGAGATCTCCAAGATGTCGCAAAAGATCCTGAAGAAGCAGGGTATCAACTTCAAGCTGGGCACCAAGGTCGTCAGCGGCGACACCAGCGGCGATAAGATCAAGCTTCAGCTCGATGCCGCCAAGGGTGGCAAGGAGGAGACGGTAAGTCGCGCCGCCGCTGCGTCGGATCCGCGAGCTTCTTGATGCTGACCCACTACCACCTCTCTCTAGATCGACGCCGACGTTGTCCTTGTGGCCATTGGCCGCCGACCCTACACTGCTGGTCTCGGCCTCGACAAGATTGGTGTCGACGTTGACGAGCGTGGACGCGTCGTCATCGACTCGGAGTACCGCACCAACAAGCCCCATATCCGCTGCATCGGCGACGTGACCTTTGGTCCCATGCTCGCTCACAAGGCCGAGGAGGAGGCCGTTGCCGCCATTGAGTACCTGAAGAAGGGCTACGGCCACGTCAACTACGCCGCCATCCCCTCGGTCATGTACACGCACCCCGAGGTGGCCTGGGTGGGCCAGAGCGAGCAGGACCTCAAGAAGGACAACATCAAGTACCGGGTCGGCACGTTCCCCTTCAGCGCCAACTCACGCGCCAAGACCAACCTGGACACCGAGGGCATGGTCAAGATGCTGGCCGATCCCGAGACGGACAGGCTGCTGGGCGTCCACATCGTCGGCCCCAACGCGGGCGAGATGATTGCGGAGGCCACGCTGGCGCTCGAGTACGGCGCGTCAAGCGAGGACATTGCCCGGACCTGCCACGCGCACCCCACGCTCGCCGAGGCCTTCAAGGAGGCTGCTATGGCCACCTACGCCAAGGCGATCCACTACTAAGCACGGGATGTACGCGGTAGTGAAGGGGGTAGCCTACGATGGGCGGCATTGATCCCGGCTGTATTGTTTTCTGCACGAAGGGGGGGGCGGTGGATAGCGTCTCTTTTGTCTTGTACTTTTGCACACCAGATACACACACGCACGCACGCACGCACACATAAAACACACGAACCGTGGGCTGGGGACGACACATAGACGCGCGGCGATTATTAGACGGGGAGTTCGGACTCTGGGGGCCGGCCTGGGCTATCCCCGTCTCTTGGACCGACCCAAGGATCAAGAAGACGCCGTTGTTACGATTGATAGGGCTGTGATGTGGCAGCTTCACAGAACCGAAGAGGAAGGAAGCAGAGGATGACATAGAGCTGCAGAAAGCCGGAGGAGACAGTATTCTAGGATTGCGGGCTTGGCTGAGGAAAGGCCCCTTTGTAATAATACAGGCAGTTGGCACTCAACCGATGCTTCTGCCCCGAGACTCGTTGCGTGATGGATTGATAGATGGCTTGTGAATGGCCCCTCTGTTTGCTTTGCACTGGATGTGCCTTGTCGCCACTCCATCATGGGTCCAGTCATCGTGTGCCTAGGTGTGGCTGCTGGAGCAGGCAGACCTTGGCTGTCCGTGATGCATACTGTACGTACCTAACTCGGTATACAGCAGTGTGCTGGTAGAGATATCCTCCACACGTCGTGGCGCTAATAAGCCAGCTGGTGAGATCGATCTGCCGTATCTCCGAGCGGAGCTAGAGGGGAGAAGGATCCATCATATGGTCGGTCTGCCAGAGTTGTCCGCGGCAAATTGTCCACCTGTCTCGGCGCGCCCTTGTCACCCGTCCAGTGCTCAACGCCAAGCGAGGCCGGCGGGTGGACTCTTCTCTCTGATGACTGGAATTTTGTCGTCGACACTCAGGGTGATCATTCCCTCGGTGCATCACTCAGACCCAGGCCAGACAACCCATTAGGGCCAATTATCAAGGTTGAAAAGCTACCAAGCTCCGTGGCAACAGGGTCCATTTTCAGTGGATAGAACTACCTACTATTTCTATTCTGGTCGGCAAGACAGCCATGGTGGTTTCAGGCCTGGGTATGTAGGATACGGGACAGTCCACTTTCTCGGCCCTGAGGCCAAGCACTTGGACATGTGTATCAAAGTTGAGCGGAAATGCACGGGCGGGTAACCCATCACCCATCAACTCTGATCAAGAAAAAAAATAAATAGATTTTGATGGGGTAACATCAAGCCTCATTTCCCCCCTGGGAGTCCCTGGCAAAGAAGGACTTGGCTGGGCATTGCCCGATGGTATTGTGCTGTGCGTGCGCGCGCGCGGATGGCCGGATGCACATTCAGGCATGCGTCGGGATGTAGGAATGGGGGTGTGTCAGATGTTTGTACATGCCGGCAGTAATACACGGTGCTGGACTGGTCATTGTGTGCACAGGATGGCTCATGGCTGTGATAGCTGAACTGGTTGTTTGGAGAGATGATTGATGGGCGAGGACGGAGATATCATGTGCACCGGCCGGCCGGCCTTCGGATCTGATAAGGGAAGCAAGCAAGCATTGAAGTGGAAGCGTGTCCACAGGGCACAGGGGGGGTAGGAAGGACATCCATGGGATACCTAGGTAGGTACGTAACAGTTTTTTCTTTCTTTCTTTTCTGTCCATTGTACCAGGGTCCAGCTCGGTTTGGGGTTGGACTGGGTTGGGTGGATGGGAGATGAATGGGGCCCGCCTATGCTCCGAGTTCGCGGTGATTCATAACCTACATGTACCCTCGAATACATACCTTGGCCTTTCACGGAGTGTATATGCCGTAACCGTGTGCGAATTGCATGCATGCTGCTTAGAAGAGAGCATTCGCTATTCTTACTCTATCTCCCTTCTCCTCTTCTTCCTTCTCATCCTCTTCATTGCGCGCCCATTGCATACACAGTCGAGTCCGTGGAAAGGAAGAAAAACCATTACGGTTGTTGAACCGATCGCCAACAGCCATCCTCGACCCTCGTCTCTTCGGTGCTTTGGCTTGCTGCCGGCCCCCCCTGTGCCCTTGCCAATTGACCCGTAGGCCAGAGAGCAAAAAGGAAAGGAAAAAGAGCAAAAGAAGATCAAGGCCAACTGCTGTTTTCCTTTGACCTTCTTCTTTTTCTGGATTACCTTGGGGACGTCGCGCGCGCAAGACGGGAGAGAAGAGACATCTCGGCTGGCGGTTTCGCGGCAATCAATCTTAGCTTTCTCCGATAGCAGCAGCCAGCTGGTCACAGCCAGCCGCATTTTTTTTTCTGCCTCCTCGGAGTTCCTGACGATTGGAGCCACCGCCGCCAAACGGCAGACCCGCAGAACCACCACACTCACACCCACAACTCCTCCTCTCTCGCTCTTCTCGACCTCCTCCGGCTCACGACCGCGACGACGACGACGACGACGACGACGACGACGACGGCCATCTTGTCTGGCAGACCCGGCGAAAAGAGCTCCGCCCCAAGACGCACACTGCTCGCCGCGCACCCTCACGAGCTCTGACCCCGTGTGCGCGCCTCAGAAGCCCCGGCTGCGAGCTCTCGTCCCTCCCACTTTGTTGAGCTCCCAAAGCCCGCCATTTGGCCTCGGTGCGACGAGGCGTCTACCATCGTCACCCTGGCTCTTCAAAGCAAGCCCTTCGGCGGAGCATCCGAAGCTGTGGCCCAGATGGCCCAGCCAAATGCCGAGCCAGTCGAGGACTACGAGTGCGTCTCTTTTCTTTCCTTGCTCTGGCTCTCATTCCCCCCCCCCCCCCCACGAGGCGAAGCCAAATGTCTAACCCGCAAACCCTGTCGCAGCTATGAATCCCTCCCGCCCAATTTCTCGCTGATCCAGAACATGGCCGCCGGCGCCTTTGCTGGCATTGCCGTTCGTACCCGATATCCTTGGCCGCTTTTGATTGCCGCGATTCTGACTGCCTCACCCCCCCGCACAGGAGCATACTGTCATGTACCCGATTGATGCAATCAAGGTGTGTTGCAACCTCCCAGTGCCTTCCGATGTGGCGCTCCCTGGCTGACGGCACGGCTCTCCTTGCTCTCCTCGGCAGACGCGCATGCAGATCATCAACCCCACCCCGTCCGCCGTCTACAATGGCATGATACAGGGCACCTACCGGATAGCCACGCATGAGGGCTTCATGAGCTTATGGCGTGGCATGTCCAGTGTTGTGGTCGGAGCTGGTCAGTAACCCTTCCCAGCCTCTCCCCTCCTGGAGGCGACTGTCTGCTCCTGGCCCGCGGAGCGGAGAACTAACGCGGGACCACAGGCCCGGCCCATGCCGTCTACTTCGCTACCTATGAAGCCGTCAAGCACTTGATGGGCGGCAACAAGGCAGGAGAGCACCACCCACTGGCTGCAGGTTGGTCACCACGACGGACGGTGCCGATCCCCCCAGCGGGACCTCTGTGCTGACCATGTCTGTAGCGACCAGTGGCGCCGCCGCCACCATTGCTAGCGATGCCCTCATGAACCCCTTTGACGGTGAGCCATGGCCGCCCCTCGCTTCTTGCTGGGGCCCGCCCGCCGCTGACCCAATCGTCTAGTCATCAAGCAGCGCATGCAGATCAAGGGCTCCGGTGCCATGTACAAGTCCATGTTTGACTGCGCAAAATACGTCTACCGCAACGAGGGCATGTCTGCCTTCTACGTCTCCTACCCGACCACCCTGTCCATGACCGTCCCCTTCACGGCTCTCCAGTTCCTCGCATACGAATCGATATCGACGACTATGAACCCGACCAAGAAGTACGACCCTGTGACCCACTGCCTGGCTGGCGCTGTCGCCGGCGGCTTCGCCGCTGCTCTCACGACGCCCATGGATGTGATCAAGACCATGCTGCAGACAAGAGGCTCTGCGCACGATGCCGAGCTGAGGAATGTGAACGGTTTCATGGCTGGCTGCCGGCTGCTCTTTGCGAGAGAAGGATTCAAGGGTTTCTTCAAGGGCGTGCGGCCCCGAGTCGTCACGACTATGCCGAGCACGGCCATCTGTTGGTCAGCGTACGAGGCCTCAAAGTATGCCTTGTCAAACCTTCATGACCCCGGGCACTATGTTCGTGCTTGCTGACAATAGGTATAGGGCCTACTTTATCCGCCAGAACGACAACTCCCAGTGAGCAGCCCTCTGGCCAGTTCTTGCACCAAGGGGCGATTTTCCTCGCTCAAGGGTGACAGCACCTTGGTCCACGCCGGATCTGCCTCTCACCTCTCTACAACTGTACCACCAAAATTCCTTTGAGGAAGAGTAGCGACCCTCGATTGACCTCTGAGCCTTGGTTGAAGAAGCCTTTGTCGGTTATCAGCAGCTTCGAACCCTGGGCCACTTGGACTTCCCAATGATGTCATCATCTTCCTCCACGTCCAAGTCATGTGTCATTCTAGGATACGTTGCGCGATACCCCGTATCTCCGAATTCTGCCAGATTGCTCGTCGCCATCGTCTCTGCAGCACACAGAGTGGCTTTCGACAACGCAGTCGGTGCAGGATGGCGCCTTGCAAGCACGACGTATCCCCACATTGACGTTCCGGTGGCTGTCGCTCTCCATTCCCTCATACTTCCTATCTTCCACTTTTCACATTCGACATCTTGTAGTAGACTAAAACCTCAATAACCTGTACATAATATGTCACTGGACAAACCAGCAACAAGGAGAGGGAAACAGACTATCTCGGCGGCGGTATCTGGAGCGAGATACTCCCCTGGTCTCTTTCTACTTTCTGAGCTCCTTCTTTATTTCCCCCCCCTGAAGCGTATCGTATCGCATGGCACGGGGAACGGACCGCGGCGGGTTAGATGCGCAAGATAAAAGAGAAAAAAAGGGGTCGGAAACGGAACAATGAACGGCGTTGATTGCTTGTGTCTTTCTACAAACCGGGCAGGCACTGTCGCTGCCTCTCCAGCTGTCTTTGGTGGTGTGACTTTTGTTCCCTCAGGCGCTTTGATGACAGCCATCCTTGGTCTCCCTCCCTCCTAGCTGTATTCGAATCGTTCCCCAGGCGCCCTACTTTGCCCCTCGGTTTCCCAGACGACTGTTTACTCTCGAGCAGCTCCATCAATTTGATGAAACTATCAAGTGCGTCGTCGCAAGGCCATACACATCCTCGAGAACGGAGCGATCGAATTGTTTCCAGATACTGGGCCTGCACTTGCATCGTTGCATCACGTAAACGGATCCAGACATACAACGGTGGAAATTGGGACCGTTCCCTCGTCATTCAACATGAGATAGTATCCATCTCTGAAGCTAGCTAGCTATTTCTCAACCCGCTGGTGCTGAGGTAGGGACCGGGGCGTGTGTATGTATATTACAAGGCAATGAACACCATAAACTCCCCGCAAAAACACAGAGACAAAAACGGATCCGTATTAGGTTCAAAGGGTGCCCGTGGACGGGCCCTGCTGGGCTGCTTTTTCGCCCTTGGCCCGGTAGGGAGACTTCGCTCTTTTGTGTTCTCCCTAGCTCCTCCCTTGTCATGTCTATGTAGAAAATGAACAAACAGTAAGAACAAACAGAACCGCCAGACCCGGCCCGCATCTCGGCCTCCTCTTAGCCGCCAAAGCCGAAGCCGCCCGGGAAGCCGCCGGACCCGTACTGGAACTTGAACTGCTGGCCGCCCTGCTGGAACATGAAGGGGTGCTGGAAGCCGCCCTGCTGGAAGGGGTTGCCACCGCCGCCCTGCTGCCCCTCGTGCGAGTTGGGGTCGTCGCCGGCGTCGAAGCGCGCCCGCAGCTCCGGGTTGCTGAGCACCTCGTACGCCTCGTTGATGCCGGCCATCTTCTTCTCGGCGTCCTCCTTGGACAGGCCCTGCTTGGCCGCCTTGTCCGGGTGGTGCTGCTTGGACATGCGGCGGTAGGCCGCCTTGATCTGGCGCTCGTCGGCGTCGTGCGCCACGCCCAGCACCTTGTAGTAGTCCTTGGTCTTGGAGCGCTTGAGCTTGACCTGCGCCTCGTGCATCAGCGGGTTGGCCACGTCCTGCTTGTCCGGGTGCGCGTCGATGGCCTTCTGCAGCGTGCGCACGGCCTCCTCAAAGAGCTCGGCCGCGAGCTGCGTCTTGTGCTTGTGGAGGAGGCCGTAGAAGGCGTTCTCGTCCAGGGAGAGAGCCTCGTCGCAGTACGTCTTGGCCTTGCGGCTGTTGGTCTGTTACAGAGCACGGAGCTGTCAGCGAGTCCCGTGCGGCAAGTCAAGCAGAAAAGAAAACGGGGCGAGAGAAAATGCACACCTCATAGTAGGCCTCGCAGGCCATGCTCACGAGCCTCACTACGAGCGAATCAGTCGCTGCGGGCGGTATCGTCTTGTCCTCCCGCAGCGCCCGCACCTGGTCCTTGACCTCCTTGATCAGGCCCTCCTCGTCCTCGCCAGACGGCACCAGGTGCTTGACTCCGCTCATATATTGCTTCTTCTCAAAGGCCTTGACGGCCCTGGCCAGCGCCTTGTCGACGGCCTTCTCCTGCCGCAACAGCTTCTTGCACACCTTGGAGTCCGGGTCGGAGTGCAGGCACTTGCGGATCTGGGCCATGCCCTTGTCGAGATCGCCGAGCGCGTAGAACTGCATGGCCGAGATCTTGACGTGCGGCGTTGTGTCGCCCGGTCGCATGCTCAGGATGTGCTGGAGATCGCTCATCCCTTGCTCAAGGCTCCCCTGCTCGAAACGGCAATGCGATCGGATCTCGCGCAGCGACACTGCGCGGTTGGCGACCGAGATGGCGACGTCGGCATGGCTGGCGCACTCTTCCCACTTGCCGGCCCTCTCTGCCTCCTCTGCCAGGGTGGCGGCGCCCTGGGCCTCCTGCAGCTCCTGCAGCTCCTTGGACGCGGGCGTCTTGCCTGCGGCGAGGAACTGGGTTCTGGCGCCCTCCCAGTCGGCGGTCCGCTGCTTGATGCGGCCGAGTTGCACGTGGGCGCCCTCGAACCCGGGCTTGATGGCCAGGACCTTTTCGAAATCGTCGACGGCCTGGGACATGCGGCCGAGGGAGAGGTAGGTGGTGGCGCGCTTGAAGAAGGTGAGGTAGTTGGACGGGTCGCGGGCGATGGCGGCGTCGTAGTAGACGAGAGCATCGTTCGTCTCGCCCTTGGACAGGTGGCCCTGGGCCGAGGCGAGGAGGGCGGAGACGGGGGTATCGGCGGGAATGTCGTGGGAGGACAGAGCGGCGACGAGGGTGGACGGGCAGGCCGTCAGAAAGCTGGCGGCCAGGGCCACCGTGGAGAGGCGGATAAGCATGCTGAGGGATTGCAAGGCCGACTACCAGTCTAGGATGTCGGAATAGGACGAGGAGGGTGGGAGAGGGTGCGTCTCTTCTGCTGTAGAAATCGGGGGGACCTGCAAAGGTCTCGACGGGCTCAGCAAGAAAGACGAAGCAAATGATTCAGAGCGAGAGGCAGAGCCGAGGACTGGGATGCAGAAGGGGGAGAGAGATCGAGCATCACCATGTGGTGCTGGGTTGGCGTCTGGGTCTTATCCTTGTGCTGCCGGCCGAGTGAGCGCCGAGTCGAGAAAGTTGTCCTCTTCTTTTGACGGTGGTTGATATACTTGTAAATTGGCCTCTTGGACGCACGCCGGGCATTGATTGACACATTGACCACCTGGCATTATTTTTGGGTCCCACGCTGCCCACCCCCCACGTCACTAACTCCATCCCACTAATGCCGCTAAGGAACCACCCCTGGAAACATGGATCCATCCACCATCGATCCCTAACGCTGCAGGTGAACCCCACTGTTTTCCTCTGAAAGACTTCGAGGTTGCTATTGCTAAGGTGAGGCATCCATCCACCGCGGTCAACATTGGATGGAATAGCTAGGTTTGCCCAGCACCAAAACAGCACCTCCACCGCAACAACAGCATCATCGTCGTCGTCACAATGGCGCATATTCCCCCTTCCTCCGCCATCTTCTCGCCCTCCGTCGCCCGGGCCGCCGCCTCGACCGCCAAGGACTGGAACTACGTCGACTCGTGGCTGCAGTCGCGCCTCTCGGCCCACGGGCGCTCCCACGTCCCCAGCTTCGAGCGCAACCCCGACACCCTCCGCGCCCTGCTCGCCCTCGCCTCCCTCAACGAGTCCGCCGACGAGCAGCGCGACCTCGTGGCCCGCGCCGACGCCCTCGCCCTCCAGGAGCTGCGGGACCACCGCGACGGACGACAGGAGCAGCAAGGCACCCTGCAGGACGAGGTCCTGGCCGCTCTCGAAGCGCACCTCCCCCGCGAAGGCGCGGCCGCCCTCGACGCCCTCGCCGCCACGGCCGTCCAGCTCGGCGCCGCCTACCCTGACCCCGCGGCCCTCGGGGCCGAATTGGTCGACCTCCAGGCACAAATCTACGGGCTGGAGCAGATGAGCGCGCGCGTGGGCTTGCTCCAGCGCCACGTCGAAGCCGAGCTGGCCCAGGCAGAGGTGCTCCTGCGCGAGGTGCAGACGGAGGCATACCGGCCCCCGGCCCACATGGCCAAACAGAACCTCGAGCTGCAGCGCCAAATCAAGGCCGCAGTGTCCAAGCTGCCCGACCTGCGAGACCGTGCTCTGGCACTGGCCCACTCCGTGGGCATGCCCAGCCCGACCATCCAGCAGGTCCGCCTCGAGGAGGAGGCGTACCTGGACCTGCTGGCGCAGAAGAAGGACTTGGTCGCCCAGATCAGGTCCTTCCAAGGCCTGCCTCCCGACCCGGACCAGGCGCGGCGCGAGCTCGAGGCGCTGCGTGCCGAACTCCGGAGCATCACCGAGCGTCGCGATGCTGTCTTCGAGGGCCTGGTTGAACGGGAGACGCCGCGGAAACCAAGACGGTGAAATTTACTTTTATATACCAAGGATTGCTCTACTACTCTGTGACTATCAGCACAGCCGTCGTCCGCTGTCCAAGCAGTGTCTAGCGTACATGTTTCGAAAGAAAACCCCCTAGGGTTGTTGCCCTCGCTTACCCCTCCCCGACACGGCCCCTCCCAGTCGACCGAACTGCCTCCCCAATCCCGAGCGCGGTTTCGCCGGGGTGGTAGCGGCGGAGGGCGGATCCTTGGAAGGTACTGGCGGCCCAGCCGGCGGCCTGGCTGCTTCCTTCGGCCCTCGAAACTCGATCGAATCGCTGAGTCGGAGCTCACCGAGGCCCAGGGATGGCGCGTCGTCGAGGTCGCCTCCTAGCCGCTGTGCCCTTCGCGCACGGTCCTGTACGCTGCGGAACTTCTCTAGCAGCTCGTTCCACCGGATGATGCTGTCCTCACGGCCCTTGAGCCTGGTGGGTCTGTCGTAGCTCGAGCCGCTGGGCGTTGCCGAGTTGCTGAGAGGCAGAGTGTGAGTGTCTATGCTGAACTTGGATGTGCGGGGGGTGCTTGCGGCGGCGGCTGTTTGCTGCTGCTGTAGAGACTGGATCGAGTGGATCGCCTCGACGACAGAGCTTTGCCTAGAGTGAGACTGAGATGTGTTTGTGGCATGGGGAACATACATTCGGGGCACGCTGTGTAGATAGCCTATCGAGCTTACGCTGTTGAGGCGGTTCTTGAGAGCGGCAAAGGCAGACGACTGCGGGAGCAGCATCAAGAGACCGTAGAGGCATTTGTATAGATAGGGATACCTCTCGGGCTCCAGGAGCTGGAGGCGGAGATCTAGTCTACTCGTTAGCATCACGACAGGCTTGGGCGCTATGTCAGAGGAGACAGGGCGAAAAAGTACATGTGAAGACGGGCGACTCGAGCAGCTGCACCAGCTTGTCGATCTGGATGAGAATATTGACCGTCATTTCGAGGTCGGCACTAGAGAAGAACTCGTAGTCAGTGACGAAAGCCCTCGTGTCAGCCCCTTTCCAGGTGCATACGCACAAGATTTGCAACAGGTTATATGCCTGTTCGTAGGCCTGAGCAAGCAGGCATAACGAGAAGGTGGCGACAGCATTGTAACACCACGAGCGAAACAGGGCTACGAAGAAAGCCTGTCCTTCCTACAAAGCACTCTCTGTCAATATCGGGGCAAACGCCCAACCTGGCTCCCGACGTAGTAGAGTCTATGCATACATACCTTTGTCTCCAGATTCCGCAGCCTCTTGCGCAGCTCGGCCAGCTCGGGCGCCGTGATTAGGTTATTGTTGAGGTTCTGCACCATGATGCTGGCAAACTCGACATCCTCCTCCTTTTCTATACAGTCTGCCAGGGTCCGATAGATGCGTTCTGCACTGAGGCTGACGCACAACTGCCGGATGATGAGGTTGCCGCGCGTCTCGAGCAACTTGCGGTCCGTCGAGAAGAGCTGGAGGAGGTTGACCATAAAGTTGCTAAAGTAGTCGTCCTCGCTGTCCCTAGAGATCTGCGACAGGAGCTGCAGGTCTTTGGTGACGACGGCCTCTGCCGGATCGGACAAGGTCTTGAGAAGGGCCGGGAACGTTCCGTCGTTGAATGCCAGGACCTTTCGCGGCGCCTTGCGGTGCAGCATGATGAGCCACGTCAGAGCAGCGACCCTGGTAGCTTCGTGATCGTTGAGGAAGAGGAGTGTCAGCGAGTTGACCGCCGCGGCATAGTCGAGATCGGGTTGGGGGTGGATCGAAGACGCCGGTGTGGGTGTCGCCGTCGCTGCATTCCGCGTCTGTCCAGAGGGAGTGGGACTCCGTATTTCGAGGTCCCTCGAGCTGGCGAGGGAGGCCCGCGCGCTCGTCTGACCCTCGGCGCGCTCGGCCAGCGGCGGTGCCAGCGTTCGCGAGGGAAGGCGGGACAAGGGCGCCTCCGCCTCGTCCGACAGCGAGACGACGTAGTCCATAAGCGACGTGTTGACCCTGGCGGCATCCTGGCGGATAGACTCTACCCCGCTAGCCATGGCCGGCAGCAGATGGGCCAGGATCTTGGGGGTGAATGGCAATACTTCTTCTGGGCATATGTCGAGGAATTCGACGATCCACCGCAGCGACTCTAGCAGCCCGTCTTCTTCTAGTGTGGCAAGGTTGGTCAATACAGCAAAGTCACCGGTCTCGGGTTCGACGATCCACGCACCTAAGGGCGAGTCGAGCGTCGCCGTCAAGATCTCCAAGATGGCGCGGTAGTTGATGTGCACGTCTTGGCCGGGGACCCAGTCATCTTCGCTGCTGGACTCATCATCCTCATTGACTGTCGCCGAGCCGACGTCATCGCCATCGTCAAGGGCAGGCTGTGCGCTACCGCTGTCGAACGAGTCGACGCGCTTCCGCTTGCCATCCCCCAGCCCCTTGGATTTCTTGCTCTCTGCTATCCCTTTCTTCACGCGAGAGATGCGTTTGATCTCATTGAGAAACTTATCTAGGCATCCCTGGGTAGCTACATGCACATCCCGGTTCGGGTCACTGAGGAATTTGAGCAGGCCCCCAAGGAATTCCGGCAGAAAGGTGACCAGCTCGAGATCGGGGATTGAGTCTAGAAGAACAATCCAGCCGACCAGGAACGTCCTGGTGAAGGGGTTCAGCACAAATATGCGCTCCTTGAGCAGCGGGATGAACCTCTTCAGGGAGAAGGCAGTCGGCAGGTCGACGGATTCTTCTGGTGCCTCCTTGTCGTCACCTTCAAACTCGGGCGGTACTTCGAGCACGGAGACATAGGTGGCTGCGGACTCGGAGACTATGTCCTTGATAAGACGGTCCAGCAGCTCGGCACCATTCTTGACTGAGAGTTCCGAGTCAGCGCCAAGCTGGCGACGCGGAGAGCAGTGTTAGCTATCATTCCGGGGAGAGAGCGCACGTCGAGTGGGCCATGCAGCATGCTCACCTTGCAAAGAGCGTCGAATATGTGGTTGAAGTAGATGAGGATCTCGCCCTTGGCCACCTTGGCGATATTGTACATGGCCTCGCAGGCATAGTACCGCACCCGCGCGTCTTGGTCCGTAAAGCAGGCAAGCACGGGAGGCACAATCACTTCCAGGTACTTGGGCAGCTCCTATAGAATGGCGGGAAACGTGGTGAGCGCCTGGGCTCTCTCTCGCACGGTAGAGGAGCAGACCTACCGAGCCAAGTGCAATGGCGGCGGCGGCGAGGCCGATCAGGCCTCCATTACGGGCGTGAGGCTGGTGGACAGCATAGGCATACTCATTGCACAGCTGATCGAGGATGGCCTGGACCCTCGAGTAGTCTTTGGTCACGACCAACTCACGAATGACCCTCTCGAGCCTACCAGCACACCGTCAGAACTCGGGTCGGAACTTGGGCTGCGGTGGTAAATCTGAGGCATCCCCAGAGTACCAAGACACGGTGAGGCTGCAGCCGATATGTGCCGCGGAAGGGTGGGGAAGCAGGCCGGAAACAGGAGAAAAGGAGTGTGACACCTACTCGAGAGCTCCAACTTTGCGCTTGTCATAGAGCTTGTCATTCAGGGCTCTCTGAATGCTGGGGTCCATGGCTGCGAAAGGTCAAGGATCTGGGGAAACTCTTCATGCTGCGCTGCAGGAAAGACGTCAGTGGTGTCGACGATCGCCAGTCTGGCAAGTCGACGTCCGGATCGAGGTTGCGATGATGAGAGCTGAGAGCAGGGCCCTCGTCTCGCAGTCCCTCTGTCTCACTCTCTCTGCTCCCTGCCGAAATGCGTGCTTTCTGGCGCTTGGGCCTGCACGAAAGGGTATCGCGGGCTGGGTGAGGTCTAAGGTCTGAGGCGGCAATTCGGGAAGTCTCTGCCTGTTTGGGTGGTCGACCTTGGATGAGCAAGCAAGCTGGAGCAGTGTGACGTTGGATGGCGGCTCAACGGACAGGTGCGATAATCTGGTTCGCGCTGGCCTTGCGCTAGGCCCACTGTAGGATAAGCCGGGCAGGGTAACGTTAGCGCCACCAGTGGTCGAGGAACTCTGTTGCAGCCCCTGGAGAGACTCCCCGGGAGGTGCCAACCGTTTATGGAGAAGCCCGGGCGTGGGGCGTGGGGCAACATCCATCTCCAGCTCCTTGAACGTACCTTGAGCTTAGGTAGTTACAACCTTGTGAGTATTATTAGTAGCAATTTACTTGATCCATTGACGAAAGACGAGGATGAGCATCGAGGCCATTGTGGGTGCGTTTCTTGCTCGAAACACTTGGAATGGATTCACAGTGAATGTTGGGAAATCAGTACTGACCTATGGACGGTGATAGCCATCTTACTCTAACTACTTGCTTTTTCTTTTCCCCAATTTTGACTAGCAATGTGAAGCCGTAGACCCGCATCTTCGACATTGTCAATACGGGCCGGCTTACGGCCCCCAACTACTCCCTTCCAAGATACTCATCTCCAGATGCCAAGCAGGCTGTCTCTTCCAACGGCTGGCCGGCGGATCTGCATACAGGTCTCGATGTAGTCTGCGACCATACAAGAAGAAAGCATTGATGATGTTGTTCAACTCTGAGGGGGCGGGGTTTTGGAGAAGCGACTCGGTCCCCCTCACCAAGAACATGACGAAAGCGCTCGTCGATCTTCGAGAGGCCATTCGCGGGCCTGGTAAGCACCAGAGACCCTGAAACGCCTTCCGGCTGCAGGGTTAGTGACGTGAAGTTGCTACCTCGTACTTTAGCGAGGAAGCACAATGCACGTGGGCCGTCAGGATATCCATGGATCGAGCCTGGGGACAGTCACCTCCCTTACCTACCTATACCTACCTAAGGTACTGTGTACCGTAAGTTGGTATGCTATCAGACATGAGCGAGTGCAGGCCTTCAAAAAGCTGGCCGGACTGGCCGGCTATTGGACGAGATCGATGCATTGGAGCAAGTGCAAGTATGCGTGCGTACCTGTTCGTGTTCTTGGACCGAAAGGCTGCGAGACATGCGCTGCGCAAAAGCCGGAATTCGAAGTGACTGCTGAAAGACGTACGACGAGAGGGGGCCGGAGCGACCCTCATATCGGGGGACAGAGAGAACAAGGGGCAAAACCGAAAGATCGCGGGATTTTCTCCCCCTCTCCCAACTCGGAGGCTGTGCCTGGGTTTGGCATTACATCATTCTCCCAGAATACCACAACCAACAAAGTGGTGACAACACAGCACCAGCTTGACCACCTGACTGACTCTAAGCCTGTCCACCTGCATAGGCCAGGGGCCGGGCTCGATAAGGGTCCTTCGCACACCTTACCCTGCCCTGAAGCTCTCGAGGCTGCATCATGCATGATATCGTCACCTGCAAGCGGACGCAAAGACAGCGGAGAACACACACACACACACACACCACACACACACACACACACACACTCACACATACATACATACATACATACACACAGAAAGAGAGAGAGAGAGAGAGAGAAAGAGAGGAAACACAGACACAACCCACAGACGGCTCACATCAAACCCCTACGTACTGCCCCTCTCCATCCAACAGTATCTGCAGTCTCCGCCATGGTCTATTGCCCAACAGTAATCGTAGCATCAGTGCTGCGAGGAGGACACGTTGTGTCTGGTTCAGGCTATCATCGGGACAGGCCAGCTCTCAAGATGAGAATACTGTGAGGCAACATACACACCCTCTTAGAATTCCCAGAATCAGCCTCTGTTCTCGACACCACTCCCTACTCCCGTCCAATCACCTTGGGCCTATCAATCAATTCTTTGGAGTGTTGCGGATTAGATGGAGAACCGAGTTGATCGTTGCGTCCGCTCATTGCGCTGGCATATCACGACTACAGGGCGTCGATGTATACTGGCCCGTCCCAGTCGATGGGAGAGGCCAGTCCAAGGAAAGCACAGCTGTGCTTGAATCTCTACCCCTGGGCATTTCACCCTTTTGCAGTGTCTCTCCCTAGGAACTCCACGTTGATTATGGGCGATCATCCGTTCGAAGCTCACCCAGACAGGCCCGGGTCTCAGTCAGCCAGTGACATGAAGCAAGGTGGAAGGAAATATGGCTCTTGCTCGCCCATGTGTCTATCTACACCCTACTACAGCGCGACCGCCCCCTGGCTCCGGCATCCCAAACACCAACATTGACACTCTGATCACCCTCGAGGCGTCATACATCGTCGTCTCTGGGTCCTAGAGTAGACGCGCGAGTGGCTCCCAGGCCACACCAGCCAATCTGCCCGGTGCAGGTCATGCCGGGATACCCAGCCTCCCAGCAGCAATGCCACAGGCCGTTGGTCTCGTCTTCCGGAACCGGTGAAGAGACAGCCCATGCCGTCATATCTGATATATTGTCCCTCTAGGCCTCAGCCAGCTAGCGTTGCTGCCATGTCGTGCCATCCGTCTCACAGTCTGCAAGCCGACTGCAAGCCCGACAGGCACCCAACGAGGGCGCTATGGATCTCGGGGGACGAATGGGATCAGCAGCATCTCCGTGGCTCAACGCGAGCGAGGCCCTGTCCGCTCCCGAGGATGTGTTCCGTCAGATCTCACGACGCACAAGCCCTGTCCGCTGGAGCTGTGTTCTGCACACCGACTGATCTTCTTGGATGATGCTCACCCTGAGTGGTCGTGGCTATGGCTACATCGCTCCTCTGCGCCCTCTGTAACCCACACACCAAAGGCGTCTCGCTAGCCGCCATGCCCAAAAAGCACAGGTACTAGTCTCAGGGCGGAAACCGGTCAAGTTGATGATCTCCATGGATGCCCAGCCCTCTGCTTCTCTCGTCCTCCCTCCTCTCTGCTCATTTCTTCTTCTGGCCACTCCCCTGCCCTTGCTTGCTCGCATCATTCTCGCCTTCCTTACTGCTCTTGGCATCGGCGCTCTCCTTGTTCGCGCGGGCAGCGATGGCTGCCCGCCGGGCAAATTCGTCCTGGGGCCGCGGTTAGTGATCAGCGTGTAAGTCTCGGTGTAGCGGCAAGGCAGTGTGGCACCTTTTCTCCCCGTGCTTTGCGGATTCTCGCCGCCGCGGCCTCGTCCATCTTGCCCCGGCCCATGATGAAGCAGTATAGAACGGACGATAATCGGCAAGGTAGACGAGCGGTAGAGGTAGACGAGCGGTAGAGGTAGACGAGCGGTAGGACGAGCAGCTTCTGTGTAAGCTGGTGGTGGGTGGCCGTGATATGCGAACGTGTGAATATGCAACGCTGCTTGTTGTTTGCGCTTTTGGGGCAACTGTGAGGCCTGCTCAGATACTCTGCTAGAGAAGTACCTCTGGGACCTGTGTGATTTGATATGTAGAAGGCTTGGAGGCAATATTGAAGACCAGGGGAAGGGCAGGATGGCTCAACACCAAGGGGCGAGCACCAAGCTACATATACACGGACTGTGGAGTCTCTGAGCATGCTGCTGCTCGCTGCAACACGATACACCAAACGAAGCTGGTAAGGTTAGGTTGCAACACAGGCTAGAGACCGACAACAGAGCCAGGGCTTCCCAAAACGACATGGAGTGATTCAGCAAGTCAAGCATGTCGTCAATGCCATGTGCCGCATGCCGGTCGTAAGACGGGAGGGGGCCAAAGACTTGGACTCTCCACTCTCAGCGCAGGGCAGTGAACCCCAGCATTGGGCATCCAGCCAGTCTGCTCTGGGGCTAATCAGAGTATCTCATCAGATATCGGTACATGCTCGGGGCTGACCGAAAGAAGTACGTCGTAGGGCGGACGGGGTTGTCCCTGGGGAAGGGGAGAGAAGGGCTTGGGCAGTGGTTCCCCAATAGTGGCTCCCCGATGCCTCATGATGGTCAAATGCGAGAAGTAGATCGTGGATCCAACACGAAACATTGCACTCCAAGGGAACGAGCTAAGGCAAGCCAGATAGAGTGACAGACACGAGCTAGACAAGGGTTAGCACTGGAGCCCTGGACAGATGAAGCCAACCACTACTTGTACCTTGCCCAAGGAGCCTAGTGTAGTCAGTCCTTTGATCTGGTGGACTGGGCAATCAAGTACTTGAGCCAAGTACTTGTAGAGGGTATCGTATCGTTGCTATCTCACAGCGTCAAGTCCGGCTCTGTATGTGTATGCACGGGCTTTGCGTCCACAGCACAGACAAACCTGGCCGATGTGCCGTGCCGTGACCCATGCCATGCCATGCCATGCCACCCAACTCATTGCTTTGCTCCTCTGGCCGTTGCTGCTCTGGCCTTTGGGCAGATCCCGGCCTTTCCGTGCGTTCGACCGTGTTGCACCCCGAGGATCGACTGCATATCTCTTTTACACATCATATCCAGCTCCCTTGTCCTGGTCAAGGCTCCCCTGTCCACCTGTCCATGGCAGGGAGGGAATTCAAAAGAAAGGAAAAGCGGCAGAAGCAATTAGACGAAGATGAGCCAGGGCACCAACAGGAAGCCTTCCCGAGGCCGTACCAGACTACGCACACCGAGCGGTGCCATGGCCGACAGATCCACCTGGAGGGGGGTTTTCCTGTCGCGGTTTCTTCGCAGGGCATGGGGTACGCATCTGCCTACGGAGTATTTGTACAAGCCAGGTCGGAGGGAGGGAATAACTTCGTATGGGTTAAATTGGTGACATCCAGATAGTGAGGTGCTCCACACGAACAAAGTCGGAAGTACGAAAAAATAACCAGGCTAGCAGACATCCTCACCATCGTCAGTGTCCATGGTGGGCAAGTAGAAACCTTTGGTGAAACAAGGCAAACAAGTAGCACCCTCCGGGCTGGAGTCTCTCTCTCTCTCTCTGTGTGTGTGTATGTATGTGTGTGTATCCGTCCACAGCAACAGGATCATCTTGCCTGCGGACTTAGGTTCGTCGGCTGCGCCCACCTGAATATGCACGCCATCGAAAGAAGAAAAGAAGCAAAAGGATGACGACCAGTCGATCGGCTGCTGGACTCCAGGATCGCGCGCTGCTGCAGGTAAACGGTGCAACAAGGGAAGAAGCGAGCTGCCAGAAGCAACGATAACCCAGAGAGTACCCAGGGGACTGGAAGCGAGAAAACCACAACCAGTCCCGTGGGAACCTGAATTGTGAGCGACAGAGGACATGAACAGGCAACCCTCCCACCACCCCTTACAAGCTCGTACCCCCTCGCACGCCACGAAACGGGTGCGGCCGGGGGTGAGTGGGCTGGCCTGTGTGGGTTTGGCCGTGGAAACGTGGAGCCATAGACGTGGGCTCGCGGGTGCCAGAGTGCGTGCTTTTCCCTGCTTGACAGCGATACCCCGGCTTGCAAGTCATCTGCGTTCGACCAGGGGCCCGCTGCCCCCCCCCCCCCCAGCCAGAGATTGTGCACAAGGATGACGGACACTTGCCGAAGCGAGAGAACTGACAGACACTCGGACAGCCCCATGTTACAGCCTTTGTGCATCATCTCTGCCGTGATTCGGCCTCTCTCTTCTCTCTTCTTGCCTGGACAAACGACATCTCGAGTAGCAGGACCGGATTGCCAGCTGGAGGGGGGGTCGATCCCTTTGTCGTTACGTTGATCGTCGAGACATAGCCACATCCACGACCGGAGATGTACGTTCAGAAAGAACACATCTCGAGCTACCTACCATACCTGTCTTTCCGCCCCCCAGGCCTAAATACCCCGGTACCATCTATGGTCAGATGATCTACATGATCCATGGCGACTCCCTCCCATCCTTTCGGACCTTGGGCCCTGTTTCTCTGGCTTTCTTCTCCTTGCACCCCGCCATACTTGCCTTCGTCCGTACTTGTACGAGTACTCTGTATGTCGTGCTCTCCCTCGCCTTCTCGCAGCAGACGGAGCGGTCTAGGATCTTGTTTCGACATTGCCGCGTGGCTGACAAGGATCCTTTGCGACCTCGTTAGAAACGTCCGTTTCGGCCTCTCGTTTCTCAGACTCAGCAGGGCGGGCAGTCAGTCCTCTTCTGTGAACCTGTACAAGCATTGTCTCTGCACGCTAATTCATGATTCTCACACTTTGTTTACCTCTGACATTGGCCTTGTATTGGCCCCCCTAAGCAGCCTGTGGGACCAAACATCTGCACATCTACGTATCCTCACGCAACTCTATCTAGCTTCTTGACCCGTCATGCCAAACTGTCGCCCCTTTCCCGCGCGCATATGCACTTGCTGTGCCGTGAACTTGCTGCAACACAACTGGGCCCTTCTGTGCTCAAGATATGGCACGTGGTGTGGCCCCGTGTCCGTGGCGGCAGCGCGCTTTGGCCTATCTGTCGCGAAGGGATTTCTTGAACTGCCCTTTCTGCTGCTGCCTCACAAACTTGCCATGTTCCTTTCATCTCTCTCAGGAGAGTCTACCCCGGCTCAATGCCCCATCGGGTAAACTCCCTGGCATCAGCACGACCGTCCGAGGCTACCGCGGCAGGCAACAGACGTATCAAGGAACTAGCTACTGTCGACGACGCCATCACAATTACGGGGAAGACATTCCGTGATTGGGATCCTTGTTTCAATGCTTCCATATCTCCTGACTTGCAGATGCGTGCGGAGGACTCCCAGCGATGATCTTGCGGAGCGGAATGTCGTACGGTTCTGCCCTGTGACTTGCAGTAGACTAGGTTTTTCGGGAAAGGCAAGTGATGATCGAATAGTCCAACCCCGACGGCGGCTCCCGCGGCTCCGGCAGTCTCCAACATACCGACTGAGAAGGACAGAAACTCCTTTGTGCTTGGTTGCTGCACACACGTCCATCTCCTTGATCGACAGCACGTCGCCCAAAGGTAACTCGGACATTGTTACTCCTGAGATCAATATCTGACAATTGAAGGAGTGTCTCAACCTGTACAAGGAGTAGCACTGTCTAGCTAGCTATGTTAATCTCTGGGGAGTCCTCAGTCCAGTGCAGCGGAGCTGGTAAGTAGAGGATTCAAGAAGATATAATACAAGGAACTAGCTGTGAATGTTGAGTTAGAATACTGCCTAGAGGCAACTATAAATGATACGCGCGTGTAGGTACAGTCTATCATTCTCACAGCAGGAGCTTTGATAATGTATTCTATTATAATCTACTAGATGTCTCGGTCGTAGGTAAAGGCTGATCACTACCCTCGCCTCGGGTTAGTCTTTTCTGATATGTGCTGTATCTTAAACTATGCACATGCAATGACTCGGCACATGCCTTCAGACGCCAGATAGTCATTGCCTAAGTGTATAATGCCAACCTTGCTAAATCTACAAAATATGCAAGGTCTTCCACATATCTCGCGGATCATCTAGTGGGCATGGAGCGGATCCCCGCTCGCCGTCAGCGCCTTTTGGCACTCGGCCAAGATGCGGCCCTGCCTCGCGACGTCGGCCAGCCTGCCGATCACTTGCTTGTTGCCGTCCACGAACCCGAACAGGGCGTACGGGATGTCGACCTCGTCACAGAACTCCTGCACCAGTTTTTGCGCGCGCCGGAGGTTGTGCCTCGGCATGCGCGGATACAGGTGGTGGATCGCCTGGAACTGCAGCCCCCCGTGGAAGAAGTCGAGCCACTGGGGGCAGTCCACGTCCATGGTGGTCCGAAGCATCTTTTGCGGGTAGGATTCCTGGGGCCCGAGGTCGGCCGTGCTCATGGCGAAGTGGGAGAGGGTGATCTGCAGGTGCAGGGGCATGGTGACCATCGAAGCCACAAGGAAGTAGAGGAAGCGATGCCAGTTGGTATCGATGCTGCGGTACAGCAAGCCGTAGCCGAACCAGTACCAAAAGAAAAACTGCCCGGCAATCTCGACCCAGCGGTAGTGGCGGGCGATGCCGCGTTTGGGGCCCAGGCCGAGGATGAGGTACTCCCAGGAAAGGCGGATAAGGTTGAATCGGCCAAAGAGGAGCAGGATGTAGTAGGAGTAGTGCTGGATTGAGAGCATGAGCTTGGCAAAGGCGTCATACTCCATGACACGCTCATAGTAGGAAGAGCGAAGGGAGTGGAGGAAGCGGTGCGAAATGGCAAAGAAGGGCATGTGTTGGATGTCCGGGTCATGCTCTATATCATTGGTGATGATATGATGAACGTTGTGATTGCGCTTCCACCACCCGACGGAGAGACCGCCGATGTAGTCGGCACAGGCGATGCCAATGATCCAGTCAATGTGGAAATTGTGCGTGATGCCCATGTGCGCGGCGTCGTGGACCGTGAAGGAGAGCTGATGCCAAAGGCAGCCGAGGAAGACCGCGCTGGTCACGTACCAACCCAGACGCAAAAAGACAAACGCACCGGCGGCAAACAGAAAGTAGCGGCAGCACTCGATGGCGTAGGAAGAATAATTGCAGTCGAAGAGCCCTTCTGCCTCGAGCCGCCTGTGCAGCTCCCGGTACTTCCTCACGATGTTGTCTTGCACGGCGTCGTCCAGGGACGGGTACCTTTCCAGGTCGAGCTTGACCTCCTTCATGGTCTTGACGTCGAGGAAGGACATGGACGGCTCTTTCGCCTCTCCGAAATCCTCGACTGAGGAGACCGACGACGCAGACGAGGCCCGCTGTGCGACCTTTCCCCCCTTGCGCTGGTGCACGCCAGGCTCGGGCAGATCAAACGTGGGCGACGGTGCTCTTGAGCTCGCCGCGCTCGAGGCCGTTGTGATGTTTTTCTTATTATTCTCCCGCTCCAATAACACTTCCTGTAGCTCGTCGCTCGCAGTGGGCAACGGCCGAAAGACTCCTCCCTGGATGGGCGGGACGAAGTTGGTCCAACGGCCCTCAATCCGGCCAACCCGGTACTTTTCGGCCAGGCGCTGTGACTCGACGCTGTGGAAGCTACAGTTCGGACGCGCAGTTAGCTTTCCTTCCTTTGGACGCCAATCCGTGGTGGCCCGGCGCTGGCTTTGACATACGCTTGGAACTCATCGGTGGCATCTCTGCCCACCATGTGCTGGATGGCCTTTTCACCGCCTGGGTGATACGGAACCCAGGCATCGACCTTGACAACGAATTGGTTGATAATCACAATCTTGCGTCCATCTGCAATGAGGCCCTCGACCTGCCTCCTCGACATGAGAGGATAGGTCCTCTCTCTCTGCTTTGGCGCCATGTTGATCGATTTGAGCGATGTGCCAGGGGCTGGCGGGAAGAGAGTGACTGGGGAGGGCGCCTTGGCGGGTGACTGAACGAGCGAGAAGTTGAATTCAGATTCCCGCAATGGTTCAACGCTCCATCTTTGAGAATCGAGAAGCTCGGGATAAAGTGGCGGGAGGGGACTCGAGGGGTGAAAGGATGCAAAGTCGCCAATGGCTGGAGCAATTGATCCCACCGACACTTGATCAAGGGTGCAATCGCAGAGTGGGGTTTCGGCGTTCGCTCTAGGTCAATAGCAGATGCCGTGGGCTCACTCTCCACCGTGGCCGAGCCAGGCAACGACTGAGAATCAATTTGATCGAACGGGTAACCCACAACCCGTTCCGCATCAGGAAAGCCTCGAATTCCATCTCCTCCCACAACACGCGTCCGCAGCACCGCATCGTCCAGCGGGACTTGTTTGGTCGGTATCACATGCACTTGTCGGTCGATATATGCCTACAGAGAAGCCACTATGCAGGTCCGTCTTTTCACCTAGGTAGATAAGCGTGCACATAGCCGCCGCACATGAACTATGCACCCATCCGTAGTTCACACCACAAGAGAACATGTCATTGCTGGTCGAGGTCCAAGTGCCAGAGGCACAGAAGCCTGTCATAAAAGCTTGTAGACACACAGGACAGCTGGCCAGGACTTGCCTCGTCAACATGGAAATCGCTGCCATAGTTCATGCTCTTGTGCTCCTCGAACCGAGCAAGCACCTCAATCCCACACGCAGGCTCCGAACCTCCCGACAGCTCCACCACTCTCGCTCCAGCATGCATGCACGAGGCGAGTATCCTCGCTGTCCACCGCCCGTCCGTGTCCGAACGAGTGCCAATGAGCTTGAGCCGCCACACTCCGCCTCCCAAGTTGATCTCCGTGAGGAGTTTTGATTTGCGCATGCCATAGGTTTCATGCAGGGGCTGTATTGCATATGCTCTCAGGTGGTCATCGTAGCTCCCGGTGATGACAAGGCTGGAGCCGTCTCGGAACATCACGTCCACAGGCAGAATTGCCGTGACCCCCGCCGTATGACCGGGCACTTTGACCGGTGCATAGGGCGTGGCCGCGGCCGCATCACCATCGTTCTGCTTCTCTACTTGGCAAGAGGTGAACCTAAGGGTGGAATCGTCGCCGCCCGAGTAAAGCGTGAACCAGTCGGCTTGATTGGCGGGCGTCTCGGGGTTGATGCGCAAGAGCGGCGAGGATAGGGACACGGTCCATGCCTCCAGGTCATGCGAGATGATGGGTTGCAAGCCCGCAACGAATGTTGTGTGCGCAGGGTTCAGCCTGAGCAGGTAGACATCGTTCGTGGAAGTCGTGATGGCAACGAGATCTGGGTCCGTTGGATGCCATGCCAGGGAGAGGAATAAAACCTCTTCGCCAACGTCTGGTATCCGCACGGTGCTCACTTGTTGCAGTGGCTGCGGCGACGATGCTATAGGCGAAAGCTGGAAAGTAGATAGGTATCCTGTGCTCGACACCACGCCACAGATATCATTTCGGCCCTCGACTGTTTGGAAGTGAAGGTCCAAGAGCGCCGATGGCTGATCCACAGTCTGCACGTGTTTTCTGTGAAGGAGGTTAGACATGAGTCCTGTGATTACGACTTGAGGCCATGGCATGACAGTCTCGGCCTACATTTCATCATCCTGAAGCTGAAACACCAAGATGGTGCCGTTGCGATTCTGTGTCTTCTTGGAGACGGTATCCGAGTCTTCTGGATCATTGTCCTTCTTGTCTTGCGATGCTCGGCTCTCTGTGTCCGGGATGTCTTTGATGAGGTTATACGTGCCAACCAGGAAGTATGAGGGATGTGCAGGACAGAACTCGATACAACTTGGAGGGAGATCCAAAACAATGGATCGCGCAGATACAACAGGCTCTGGCCAGGGCATGACGACAGCCTGGGCAAGATAGTGCTCCTGCGGTCCCGCGGAGGCTGACGGAGTATCTCCGGACCCAGCTGACGCTGAGTCGACAGGTTTCGGTGAGCAAGTGTTACTTTTTCAGGGGATGACCCTGCCTTCTCTTTGGCTGTTCTGCTTGCAAAGCCGCTGGAATATCCCTGTACTTCGTAGGGGTTCCTTTGCAAGGATGGTGGGAGAGGAGACGTAAAGGATGGATGATAAAAACGTTGATTGGGGGCAGCCGGGGTGAAAATTCGGCGGTGTGGTGGCCGCTAAAGCGGGGAATAGCGCCCGTATGCCGGCGCTGCATGAAGAAGCTCCACGGGGTCCTGCCGTTCCGCCACTAATATCGGGTCAGGCCGTCGCCTGTCAGACTGCCGTCGAAACTCTAACTGACTGCACGGGGCTGGAACTCGAAAGAAGCTGCCCCTGGAGTCTTCTGGGCCATGGAAACAATTCGATTGTCCACCCCAACAGAAGAGGTGTGGAAGTCACTGGTATTGTCTGGTTTGGTTATGTCGAGGTCGGGGCTTTGTATGGATTTCCAGACGACCCTCGCTCCTTCCTCTTTCATTGCACCTTCTTTACTAATAGTTCCCTACCCAGGAGTAGCTGCCTAAAGCAGCTCTCATGAGGCACACGTAGGGCCAAGAGGACGAACACCAAATTATTGAGAAGACCTGACTGCAGAGAACTGCATAACCCAAGGCCCATCATTTTTAAGCGTAATCACACCGACGCTTTCTTCGCGATGGAGCAGCTGAGTGACGAGTCGGATTTTTATGGTAACCCGCATCCTTCCGGCGTCTCTTTGAAACAGAATGCGCTGACCCAGGCCGTATAGGCGACGAAGAGACTGTCTCGGCGCTCGAGGCGAGGGTCGAGAGCTTCAATGTGGACCAGTACTGGAGGGACCGCGGCGCCCACGGGCTCGCCGTGCCGCAAAGGCAGTCCGCTTCCCGTAGCCCGTCGCCCCAGTTCCACAACCCGTATGCGGGCCATCCTGGAGCATGGCAACTGAGCGAGACGGTAGATGCCTTCCTAGCACGCCTGCCGCCCGCCACCACAGAGAGGCGTGATGGGCTAGATTGGATCTTCATCTGCAACCCGTTCATCGAGCGCAAATCCAAGGCCGAGTCCGACACACGCCACATACAGGGATGCGAGGACGAGGGACCAGAGGACAAGAACGCACAGGTCCTCACGTTCAAGAGCGGCGGCGAGGAGCGACTAGAGATGCTGGGCGCTTACATGGACTTTGCCAGACAAGGCGGTGTGTCCACCGTGGCAGCGACTCGCGAGGCCAACAAGGCGCGTGCCGATGCAGTCAAGGATATCCTAGAGCTGGCCGCTTTTACGCATGTCACGACGGGCAAGGTCGGTCCTCTTCCCCTACACAGGCTCGTGCTGTTGCTAAAATGGATGATATAGTGGATGCTCTTTCCTGAACCGTCCGCTGTCAATGATGTGTGGGAGGTTGTTGCAAGGGCCACAGCCAGAAACGAGCTTGGTATCGCTGCCAAGGTGGCACCTCGAGACCCCGAGGCTGATCCGAGACGGGACCGGCTGGTCTGCATTTACACAACAGACTTTCGGGACAAGGATGATGTTGCCCGTGTGCTGTTGAGTATGAGGAAGCTTGGCCTAGTGACCAGCACTGGCCGCCCGATCTACTACAAGCCAGGTTAGTCTTGTTCCTATCTGGCTGGAGGTGGGATCTTTACTAATGTCAAGTCCGCATGCCAAGATGCGTATACATACCTGGGTATTGGTAGTGGTAACAAGTGGGATCTCAGGGCCTCATTTTATGACTCCAAAGAGATATTCTCTCACTTGAGCAAAGGGCGATGAGCTGGTATTCGAGAATGACGATCATAGAACGTGCGTCTCTCCACTCAGGAGGTTGCTCGCAACGTTTTCATGCAAACTTACCTAGCTCCCTAGTCAGAATGATTCTCAACCAACCAACCAGGCTTCCGAGATATTGCCTCTGCTTGCGAGCTGTATGCGACCTGAGAAGAGCTAGCGACGATGAAAATTGGCACGGGCGGATGAGAGACGGATTCAAGATAGACCAACGAATGCGAGAAAGATCTTGTGAAATGAAATCATATACCAAACGCCGGCCCTGCCTGAAGATGATGCTACGTGATGCGAGTGCCATGCATAATGCTAACGAAGTCCCATGCCTGTGATACGCTCGAAAGAGACCGCTTCATACGGTGAATGTTCCCCTCTCATGCTCCTCGAGGGCCAGATCCGCGGGGCCGTCAGGATCTATGGGCTTCAAGAGCAAGACCAAACGGTACGCGCTGTTGCCGTTGAGGTAATAGCGGTGCAGCTTCTTAGAGCGCAGAAACCCTAGCCTCTCGTACAGTCGCATCGCGGACACGTTGGTCTCCTCCGTCTCCAGCACGATCTCGTCGGCGTTCCGGCTCGCCATGGCGTCAATGGCCATCTTGACGAGCGAGGTGGCCACGCCGCGGCCTCTGCATGGTGCTGCCACAGCAAGCATGGCGATGTAGCCTCGGTTGGTGGGAGCACTGTGGACAGAATGGGGTTCGAGCTTGCAGATAATCACGCCGATGAGGGACGAGTCGAAGGGGTCGAGGGCCTGGAACGGAGAGCGGGAGTGTCAGTCAGAGAGCGGCGCTTGGGACAAAGGCTGCAATCACGCACCATGAAGCACAGATGGCCCCATTGATAGAGGAAGTAGCGGTAGACATAGATGCTGTAGGGCTCGCTCAGGTCCTTGGAAATGAGGGCCCGGATGGCGGGCAGGTACTGCTCTTCCAAACGGTGTTCGTAGCGGACGTAATTGAGCTCGGCGGTGAGGCCCTTGGCCGTGCGAGGCAGGTCGCTGCTGCTCGAGGCTGTCGCGACAGTAGCCATGTCGCCTTGCTACTGCGGGAGGTGAAGGGAGGGAGTTGGGGATCGCAATTGCTGACAGGCTCGTGACTCAAAGCTTGTGGGATGGAAGCAAGTAAGCCCCGCGGAGGTAGGGCGCACGCCGTGAAACCGCAACGGCAGAATCCTCTATGGACGGGTTCAGCAACAACGAGGGGAAGGATGAAAGTACTCAGTACTGGCACAATCCAGAGTACATGGAGTCAGACCAGCTGCAACCTCGACACGTCGTCCGGAGAGGGAGTTGTTTTGTAAGTACACCAAACCAGAGATGGATGGGATGATGTCTGGTGCTTTCACATGCTGCAGAATGTTCCATAAAGTACCTGTCTACGGGCAGCTCTTGCTCCTTACTCGGTGCGCACACTCTACCCAATTAGGTATTCTGGCCGCTAGAGGGACACACTGGAGCTCCGAGGGGTACCATCGATAGTGACATCCGTAGCTACAAGTACAAGGATAGGTATCAAATCCGCAAGGTATCCCCTCCTCCAGGGCTGACACTTCGTACGTAGTGCTGTCCCATGTCCGAAGTGTCTACCGGCTGGGAAAAGGTGAAGAAACGTGCCCCGAGCCGTCTCATCCCACGAGCAACTTTGCCCCAATGAGGCCAAGCGTAGGCCTGACTTGGCATAACCAGACCTCCCGGAATGCTGCTGTTTTCCGCCCTGCATGTGAAAGGAGCGGGTCCCATTAAGGTGTGACCATGACGATGCTCGCGCTGTTGTTTGGGCGGTGAAAACTCCGGATTCTGGTATTGCAAAGCAGGGGTCAAAAATAGTGGTTGATTGTGGCCTGCTAATTTCTAACTCTCTCTCTCTCGAGAAGCCAACTAAATCTAACTTGGTGGCCCACTTCAAGGGCTGACTAAAATCCCCTCTCTACACGATACCCGGGAATGAAAATGCAAATCGACCCTGATTTGCTCTGAAGTGGGCGTATCCTAAATGAATGACTGAGTTCTAATAGTGTAACTTAGCAGCATAAAATCCCTTCATCTAGTGGAGACCTGCTAGATATGAGTTAGGTCTAAACTTTTCTACTTATTTCCCACCCCTAAGCTCTCCTCAGTAGATATTTCTTCTAGCTCTCTTAGTAATTCTAGATCTGTGTTGTAGATATTGGCTGGTGTGTATCTTAGGTAGATAAAAGGCTTGATGTTATTGATATGAACTTTATAAGGGGCAGTCTGTCTATTAATATATTGTATCTAATATGAGATCTTCTCTATATGTCTGATTATAATTTTAGATCTAACCTATTAGGGGTGGAATTTACTAGGGTTCTTACTAACCTTCATCTATTTCTTAAGAATCTATATCCTTTTAGAGAATGACTTTAGCTCTCTAGCAATCTTATTCTTATATTCCTTATGTTTGTCTAATAACTATAGTTAGAAATCCTTATGTCTTATATTGGTTGTCTCTAGAAAAGACAGCACTTAGGACTTATTGGCTTTAACTAAATCTGATCTATCTTATATAATAATTTCTACCTCTTTAGGGTTGATCATACTTAGTGTTAGCAATCTATAATATTCTGGTATAAATCCTAGTAATATCTTTAAAGGTGTAATTCTAAGACTTAGGATTATCTGACTATTAATATTAATAATAATATTAGAGAGTATAAGATGCTAATTATTAAGGCTAACTCTATTTCTGCTTATAGCCTATTTTATCAGCCTATCTTTAATAAGTTGAACTATATACTTAGGAAGCCTAGTGCTTGAGGGGTGAGATATCAGTCTAAATAATATTTATACTCTATGTCCTAAGAAAATTGTTTTTATATATTGGTTTTTAAAGTGGCTTCTATTATTCTGGTATAGGCTTTAAGGCCAGCTAAAGATTGGCATCTAGTTATAAATCTATATTATAGCTATAATGGCTCTAGATGCCTTAGGGAGTGCTTTATAGAGTATGAATCAGCTGAAGTAATCTACAGTGAGCAGGATGTACTAAGATCCATCTTATGTAGCTGAGGTGATTAGTCTAATGAAATCTTAGCCGTATAATTTAAATAGATAGAGAGATATAATCTTCTAAGAAGGGGTTTTCTCTATATAGTCATATTAAATTTATTAGTAGATATAATATTATTTACAGTAATCTTAAATATCATCACTTTATTTTGGCCACTAGATCTTTCCTCTTAGCTAATAGGATGTTATTATCATAAAGTAATAACTATAGTAATTATAAGCCTAGTAGAGTGCTTCTTTAACACTGGTTTTACTAATATAGTATGATAAGAAATCCTCTACCTTATAGTAGTATAGATTCCTATTAATTAGGCAGAACTTTATTACTCTCTTTTTAATATAACTTCATTACTTTAATAGAATATAAGAGATTCTCTTATTGCTATAGAGGAGGAAGCTGATAATATTGCTTAGCTATAGTTCATTATGTTCTTATATTAATTCTTCTAGTGGTTAGAGTTGCTCCTTAATAAGGTATAGTTCTACTAGCTCCTTAAAAGGCAGTAGGGCTTGCGCCAACCTCACTAACTCTTCTAGGCACTTAAATTTCTTAAAGAAATCGTCTAGTAACCCTATGATCTCCCTTAATATATAGACAACTCTATTTAGTAAGATGAGGTTCTTGATTTAGGGAGTATCTTAGAAGCTAGTATCTAAGTTGTCTGCTCTATTAAACTTATAGTTCCTACAGTCTCTCTAGAGAGGAGGTGTGAGTCTTGATATGCTATTGGTGATTAAAATCATCTTGTCAGAATTTAGGTAGTAATAGAATTCAAGAGGGAATTAAGTAATTTTCTTGATAAACTTAAGCAGTTTTCTATATACTCTATCTATATTTTTTATTAACTAGACAATTAATAAGTGGTTGATATAGATTTTAACTAAGTATAATAATCCTTAAATTATCTATTATACTTTTAAGATTGCTTTTATAATGGCTAGTATCTTCTTCTTAGGTATTAAGTATCAGGACTTAGCTACTAATAGACTAAAGCTTAAGAATATATTGATCTTAATATCCTTAAACAATTTTAGGTGGTAAGCTATGCTGGTTGGATGCTAGGATTTTAATTAAAATAAGATGTTGCTAATACTATTAAGATATATATTAATAGCTAGATAAATCTGATGTGAGTAATCAATACTATAAATATAGTTATTAGTAACTGACTGATAAATCTA
This sequence comes from Thyridium curvatum, assembly GCF_004353045.1. Classification (NCBI taxonomy): domain Eukaryota; kingdom Fungi; phylum Ascomycota; class Sordariomycetes; order Thyridiales; family Thyridiaceae; genus Thyridium; species Thyridium curvatum. The sequence goes on along the minus strand of NW_022156820.1, from coordinate 127,838 downwards.
GAAGAGGGCTATAGAATACTTAGGAGTCCACTCTAGTGTTTTATGCTTAATAGATAATGTCTTAACTAATAGCTTTTCTGATAGAGTGGTAGTAGATTGTTTCTTAAAGAATATAGATTTAATTTTGTGTACAAGCACCGCTTGACTAGGAATATATTTCTATAAGAATGAAGTGAGATAGATTATCTTATTAACCTCATTCTAAGACTAAGGTGGAAGTGATTTCTAATATAAGTTCTAGTTAGAGAATCAGTAACAGTGCTTATCAGAAGGGTAGATTTTCCTATTATAGAGCTATATGCCCACTACTTCTAAAGAATTATAAAATAATTCTGTCTTATTAGATAAAAGAGGAACTAGGCTAAATATAATATAAGAGAAATATTTCTTATAAAGGAAGTTGAAATAAGAATTAAATATGGTTCCTAAGAGGCAATAGTCATCAATATAAATAATATAGGCATCCCTAGTCTTTAGGTTGAATCTAAGAACTGACTCTAGTTTAGGCGTATAGATATTAGTTCTAGGTGGTAGGTATCTAAAAACTAAATTACTAAACCTTATATAAGTCTAGGGAGTGTAATAAAGTCCTTAGGCCATAACTCAGTAAAAGTACATACTATTCAGTATGATAAATACTGTCTTATATTCATCCTCTAGTTAGATAGAGACGCCCTAATATCCATTCTTTACATCAGACTTAAAGAATATAACCAGTCTGCCTATCATAAGAGTGTTAAGATTGGCTTTAAGGGAGTAGTATAGGTATTGTAAATAGATAGACATAGAATTAATAGGTCAGTAATTATGGACCATATAAAACTTAGAGGAATTCAGCTTAGATAGAAAGAGAGTCTAGGCTGCCTATCTTAAAGTTCTATAGAATATTAAATCCTAGTGTTCTATCTTAGAAATTGTCTTATTTAACTATACAACTTATAGATAGGTCTAGCAGACCTAATAGAGGTGATAAGGAGTAGCGCCCTTCTTAAGAGGGATAGGATGATCTATGATATTAGTAATTATTATATTCTAGAGTTAAGTGATAAAGACATCTTTATAGGTGTAATATAAATCTTTAACTTAGTAAATTTATTCTAGTGTTATGGCCCCCTGGCTGATATAAATGCTGCTAGCTAAGAACCACTTATTAACCTGTTCTAGTGGTGCTTAGCCTAGTTCTCTAATTTATAGGCATCTAGTGATTTTAAAGAGGTCTCTCTTTAAATTTAGTTTCCCTACTAAATTTAGCACAGCTCTATATATCAGTGACTTTATACCAGTATTAATGCCTATATAGCCCTCTGGTTTTGAACTTAGTAGTAATGTCTGTATTTCTTCCCCTATATCAGCTATATAGATATCACACTTAGTGATTTCTTATTCCTACTTATAAAGTGCTTTTACCTATATATCGCTTAATCTTTACCTGTATAGCAACTTTCTAGAGTGCTATATAAGGTAGTTGTCTAGGGTTAGCTTGCCTAGTAGTCTTGTTATAGTAGAGAAGTCTATATCCTTATATGCTGTAGGTGCTGGAGGTAGAGAGTATAGTTGGTTTAAATAACTTAAGTCTAGTCTCTAGATTCTTCTAAGGTAGAAGTCCTAGATCTACATGCTAGTAATAGCTAGGTTGTATAGCTATATCTTAATTATATCCTAACCTATCCTAGGTGTATATCTTATACCTAGGAATAAAGTGCCTGTATGCATCTTGTCTAGCCTTGTTATAGGCTATGTTGTAGTACTGTCTAATGATATTATAGGTATATCTGTATATCCTGTCCTATTATGTATTGTCTTGTTCTTATTCTAGGTTGGCCCTATGCCTATAGCTGTCTGGCTCTTAGTTCTATATACTATATTGATTAATCTACCGGCTATAGGAGAGGAGGGTACCTTTAGATTCCTCTTAGCCTAGAGAAGATAAATCTAATGTTCTTAATCCTACTAGACTAATAATCTTAATAATCCTATATATTATATAGTAAGGTTCTTCTTTTAGGGTTCTAGTAAGAGAGGAGGAGATATATTTAATAATTATATACCTAGTGCTTCTTAAGGATTATGGTTAATGTCACTAAGATAATTATAATCTTATGCTAGAGGAGATCCTGAGTCTTAAGATCTTATATTATCTATATTGGCTAAATGAACTTTAATATTATAGGATTCTAAGGATTGAGTGAGGGAAAAGATTTAGTTAAGGTCTAGAGAGTTGCACTCTACCGCTCTTAGCAGGGAGATCTTAAACTTAAGTGATAATAGAGGTTGATAATAGATTAGAAGAGTTTAATCTCTAGGAATCAAATTATGATAAAAATGGTTTACTTTAATATAAGGAAAATCCTCTATAGCTATAGTTACTATTTTATAAAAATATAGGGACCTAATTTCTTTATTTATTATAGGATAAGTAATACTATCTAGTATTAGGAGCTCTACTATAAGTACTCTAAAAACTTCTAGATAAGTGTAACTAGAGGATAGGGGTAAGAAAAGATTTTAGTTACTAGCTATAAATGAGTCAGACTTAGTTACCTGAGAACTGGCCGGCTCTAAACTTAGGCATAAGCTTTTTCCTATAGGGCCTATAGTAGAGTGTCAGTCTTATACTGGTTAAGGCTGTTAGCTAAGTAGAGAAACTCTGTTATCTCCTGTAACTGGTTGGCAGTAGGGTTGAAATCCTCTATATCCTTCTAGTCAAAATAGTTAAGGAGTTGACCCTAGATTAGGGGTTGCTTAGTATTATCTATTATAGGCTTGATGTTAATTATAGTAGGTATAGAGCCTTTTAGAAAGAACTTAACACTCTCTTCTGGTTGTCTATTCTAATTAAATATAATAAGCTTCTTAGTTTCTTAGTTCTAGATTACTCTTACTTAGTTAAGCCAACCCTATAAAAGAAGAATGTCCTATAAATTCTTATTGCTAAAAAGAAATATATGTATAGTGACTAAGATTTTTCCTACTATAATATTAATAAGAATATATTTATCAGTAGTTATAACTTGATTATCAGTAAGATAGATATGTTATAGTATTATAGACTTTCTTATAAGAAGGCTGTGCTTTTTACAGAATGCTAGACTAATTAAGTCTAAGGTAGTGCTACTGTTAAGTATGATATGAGATATAAAGATACCTTTAATACTGCTGCTAATAAAGGAGATAGTTGCCTTCTAGGCTTTATAAGGCTTAAGTCTAACTTCTAGATGATGTCTACTAGCTGTTTCTATTCTCCTAAGAGGAGAAGTAGTATTATTAGCAACAGTACCTCTAGTGCTATCAAGCTTAAGATTTAAGAATTCTGCTTTATAGAACTTCTTTTCTAAGTTTCTAATATATAGTTGTTGTTAAATAGACTTTTAGGTGGGCTTAATAAACTTATTTATTTCAGTATGAAGATAGGGAGAAATATCTAGCAGCTAGGTAGTAGTAATATTAACTGGAACTTAACTTAGGAGATTAGCAATATAGAATAGAGACAGTCTATTATTAGTGAGCCTAGCTATATGCAATTAGAGGCGTGCTACTTTCTTTAGAGGGTTCTTCTTAATTAATCCTTATACTATTTAATAGAGAGAGTAGATCTTATCTTAAGATAGGGGTGGGAGACTCTTATAGGGATTTAGGGGAAGCTTAGATATAGGTAGGTTTATGTTAGTTATATCCTTATCATCCTCAAGCTTAATAATTATTAGAGCTTATATTAGATTATATAGCTTAGCTATAGCACTATAAGAGAGGCTGGGTATGGCTAGGGCTAGATTAGAGTTCTATAAAGTAGGTTTAGACTAAGTGGCTTTATCTAGGATGTTGAAAGTAACTGACTTTCCTCCTTTAGGTGCATCTTTCTTGTCTTTAATATAACTAGCTTCCTGTTATTAGACTTAAGATTTAGTAGAGTGATCTACTAGGTAGGGAGTATTTTATTTCTTATAAGTCTTATCAATATAACTAGCAGTAAAAGTATAACACTCTCTTAGCTTAGTGGTTATTATAACAGCCTTACTATCTTATTGCTTATGAAAAGGGACTTCTTTAAAGTTTATAACTAACATCTCACCCTATAGCGGTAGAGTTACCGCTTGACTTTAGTAAGTTTATCTAGACTGATAGGGTTGAGAAGTCTATTGACCTATCTACTGGTCTTATTTTCTGAAATACTCTTCTTGTAGTATGTTTTGCTGGTTGTAGGGGAGAGCCTTTTCAGGATTAGGGCACTGTGTCTTGTAGTGTTTAAACTCTCTGCACCTGAAATAGTGAATGTTATTTCACTATTGTCTATACTAAAGCTATATGTCTTACTAGGAGTATGACATGCAGCTGGAGGTTTGATTCCCTATCAGTGACTTTAGGTGTTGCTAAGATCCTTAAGAAGTCTGGTAATTTCTTATAGCAGCCTAGGATATTATGTTCAATACTTCAGTAAGTTTCACTGATGTGAATTGGTCTACAACCTTAGTTAAGGCCTTAACAGTCTTGCTGAGATGGTCTACCTTCTCATCTATTTAAGAAGTATATATTAGCAGTCCCTCTTTTATATAGAGCTGGTTCTTCTTAGTAAATATATCTTGCTTCTCTCTATAGCCGACTAAGTAGCCCTGAATAGTATCTTAGACACTAATAAATAAGCACCTACTAGAGAATATAGATAAATCCTTACTGAGTATGCTATAGGTGATAAGTCTGTCCTTAATATGTTATTTAAGATTAGTATTATGCTTGCTCTATACTAACTAGATAAGGAGGTGGCTTTAAAGTAGGTTTTATATTTCTTCTGTAACAGCTTAATGACTAAGCTAGGTAGCTCACACTAAGTAATTAGAAATACTCTCTTTTAATTTATAAGTAAATATTATAATTAATACTATAATAAGACTTTATATCTCTAAGCTATCTACCTTAGGATACTTCTTAAGGAACTTAGTTTTAATGATACTATAATCTTACTAATTATTATTAGTGAGTTCCATGCAATACTATATAGCAGTGTCTCCTACTAGATTCTGACAGAAGAGTGTTTGTAAGATTATAGTCTGAGATTTACCTAGGGCGATTCCTATTATAAGAACATAAGCCTGGATGTTCTCTAGGTATTCTACTAAGGATGAATCCCTATAGCTAGTAAAGGTTGAATTAAAAGGCAGCATTCTAATAGACTAAGAATATAGTAATAAGAAATCTAGAGTGAGGATGAATAGATCTCTAGATGTAATAGAGGATAAGGGTTTCTTAATAGGATCTATTACTAGAGATGATAATAAGGATAAGGACATACTAGGAATTAATAATATATATATGTAAGGACATATATTAACTATTAAGTATGGCTTAGTTTTATAAGTAGAGATGGCTAAAGAATTAATCTACTAAGATAGATTGTTGATATGCTCTAAGAAGTTTAATAGAAATAAATGATAAGAAGAATTTAATGCTGTATACTAGGAACTATTAGGTATAGCTAGTATAATTAACTTAGGTAATAGAGAATGCTCTTTAAGAGAATGAGTATAAGTAATACTAGCCACCTATAACTAGTAAATATCAGTAAGACTCTTAAAGTCAGCTATAAGAAACTGTTTGCTAGTTCTCTGCCTTTTAAGTGTGTTCTCTAAAAGGAAGATCTTAACTGGGGAATACTAGTGGTAAATACTAGTGATACTATATCCCTAAGGTCCTTCTAGAATATACTGAGATGTGGTTACAGCCAGAAGTTTAGTAAGAACTAATAAGTAGTAAGAATTGCTAAGGCTGAAATAGTTAAAGTTTAGAAAGTCAGTTCTAGATTTTTAAATAATAAAAGGTATGAAGTATAAAGGGTGGAGTTTTTCCCTTATCACTTAGTAGGTTGAATTATAGGGTGGGGTCCCTAAGAAAGTAGTAAAGTATAAAAGTTAAAAGTCCTTTATTAAAAAGCTAATAGTTATAGCTGTAAGATCTTACTATTACTATATAAAGATTATTGCTGTCTAGTGGATGTAGAATATGCTTATTGAGATATACTTAGATGATCTCACTTATCTATTTTACTACTGCTCTATGGCTACTATAGGTTGGAAATTTTAAGAATTCTTAAAGTTTGACTTTTAAAGTATCGCCCTACTTTATTAAAGCATTCCCTATTATATAGCTCTATAGGTCTAGACTTAGTAGTAAGGTCTAGCCTTTCCCTATTAGTATAGACAACCTAGATAGCATACTTAACCTAACTCTAGTAGTGGCTTCTAGCCGGCCTCTCTAGAGTTTACTCCCTATAGTAGACTTCTATATAGCTGTATGATCACTAGTATTATAGCTAGCTGGTCTAGATCTTCTATTATAAGGAGGATTCTCTAATTCTTATTAGGATAATAGATATATCTATATGTTAAAGATCTTAATAGTATGGCTATATCTAGCTACTCTCTTTAACTAAGTCTAGCTAGCTATAAGTACATTAAGATATACTAGCTATATAGGACTATTATGATATATTATAGGATATGATGTATGTATATCTAATATATATATAAGTAGTATGACTATACTGTCTTATTACTAGTCTATCAGTATATCTATTATAGGTATGTCCTAGGCCTATTATATATATATATCAATATGCTGGTAACTCTAGTCCTTATCTAGTTCTGTCCTAGCTTATCCTATAGGGTTTAGATGGCTAGCTTAGCCATTAGTAGAGCTATATCTATTCTATGCCACTTTATAGTAAAAAGAGTACCACTATAATCCTTTTAGTCTAGTAAATTCTATAGTAGGTCTCTCTCTCTTCTAAGAGACAGCCTGTCACAATAAAATCATGTCTCTATATAAGCCTATAAGCAATAAGTCATTTTAAATGTTTAGGGAAGTCTAGGGTTCATACTTTAGCTACATACTAATTCAGCCATAGCCATAAATGTCATGGTCCTTTACAAGGCGGCGAGTGATAAAGTTCAGTTTAGGTCGGTGATGCCTAGGAGGCCTGAGATTTAGCAAAGGCGTGCTTGGACCAGGGAGAGGGAAAATCCATAGACAGAATCTGATTCTAGAGAACGAGAAAAGAAAGGTAATTCCATCATAGTAGAGGGAATATCCTGGTTCACCCCACCATGAAAACTCCGGATTCTGGTATTGCAAAGCAGGGGTCAAAAATAGTGGTTGATTGTGGCCTGCTAATTTCTAACTCTCTCTCTCTCGAGAAGCCAACTAAATCTAACTTGGTGGCCCACTTCAGGGGCTGACTAAAATCCCCTCTCTACAGTGGCCATGATTGACGTCAGACAGGCCAGGCTCAATCCCAGCTGCAAGCACTAAGAGCAACGCCGGGCTCTCCATCCGCATCAATCGTCTGACAGTGTCCTTGGCGCCACGAAAGTGTTTCCGAACTCGCTTGCGGTTCGCGTGAGCTTATTTCGCGCCGCCAATCGTCGTCGTCGCTTCGGGCGAGGCTGCTGTACGCGTGTATGGCCTGCATGCCAACTGCCAATCAAGATCATTGAACACGCCGGGAGGCGCGAAGAATTACCTCCGAACCGGCGCCACAGAGTTGTCGCATCCTCCAAGGACACCTTCCCGTCCTCCCTGTCCTCTGCTGTGAAAGCCGGAGGCACCCGAGTCGACCTTTGGCGGGCCTGCGCCGTCCGGCACCCGAGCCGACTTGGCACTCGCCAGCCCTCACCATGGCCAGCACTCTCCGTCGCCGTGTGCTTGGCAACGAGACGCCCTCTGACAGCTCTAGCCCGGCCCCGACACCCCGGGATGAGAGCCCCGAAAAGCAGGGCGGTGATGCTAAGGTTGTCACCGCAAAGGTGATCCATCACCAAGTCAAGACGAAGAAGAGGCGCACCACCCTCATCTTCTTGCTCGGCAGCATATTTGGCATCATCGCTGCCGGTTTCTTTGCCAAGAGTAATGACTTGATCGACTTTCCTGAGATCGGCGAGCTCAGTATGGATAGCTTCTTTGACGTCCTTCCCGCCGGGCTTGTTAGGGACATGCGGGATCTCATCGTATGTGCAGCTGCTGGGTCCGGTCCTTGCCGTCCCTTTGACCACGTCGCTAACCGTTTGTCCAATAGAAAGGGGAGCGAGAGTTCATAGACAGCTATGATGCATTTGCGATTGGTGCCAAGGCACGGGCAGAAGGGCTGCATGCGGACCATCCCATCATCATGGTCCCCGGTGTCATCTCCACGGGCCTCGAGTCTTGGGGCACGTCGAACCACTCCCGCCAGTACTTCCGCAAGCGGCTGTGGGGTAGCTGGACCATGATGCGAGCGCTGGTCCTCGACAAGGAAGTGTGGAAGCGCCACATCATGCTGGACAAGAAGACGGGCCTGGATCCCCCCGATGCCAAGCTCAGGGCCGCTCAGGGCTTCGATGCTACCGACTTCTTTATCACCGGATACTGGATCTGGAACAAGATCTTTGAAAACCTAGCATCGCTCGGGTACGACCCCAACAACTCGTTCACTGCGGCGTACGACTGGCGGCTGTCCTATGCGAACCTCGAGGTCAGGGATCAGTATTTCACCAGGCTCAAGCTCTATATCGAGATGGCTGTCCAAACGTCCAAGCGCAAGGTGGTCTTGACAACGCACAGTATGGGCTCCCAGGTGCTGTTTTACTTTTTCCACTGGGTCGAGTCGGCCCAGGGCGGCGAGGGTGGTCCCGACTGGGTCGAGAGACACGTGGATTCGTGGATCAACGTGAGCGGGTGCATGCTGGGTGCGGTCAAGGGACTGACGGCAGTCCTATCTGGGGAAATGAGGGACACTGCTCAGCTGAACGCATTCGCCGTCTATGGCCTGGAAAAGTTCCTGAGCAAGGAGGAGCGGGCAGAAATCTTTCGCACCATGCCCGGCATATCGTCCATGCTCCCCATTGGCGGTAATGCGGTATGGGGTGACCTAGATGGAGCCCCGGACGACCAGCCCGGCCAGCTCCATTCCTTCGGGTCACTGCTGAACTTCCGCACAGGCAAGAACTGGACCACGCCCGACAGGAACTTGACTGTGGAAGGGTCCATAGACTATCTGTTCAACACGACCGAAGACTGGTATCAAGATCAGTTGAAAGGCAGCTACTCCCACGGCGTAGCCCACACGACGGCCGAGGTCGAGTCGAATCAGGACGATCCCCGTCGATGGATCAACCCGCTCGAAACAAGGCTGCCCCTCGCGCCGAGCCTCAAGATCTACTGCTTCTACGGTGTGGGCAAGCCGACGGAACGAGCCTACTTTTACCGCTCTCCCGAGATGCCGTTGCTGACCAACCTGAACATGACGATCGATACTGGGTTGATCGAGGGAGAGGTCGACCACGGTGTCGTCATGGGAGAGGGCGACGGGACTGTCAACCTCCTCAGCACCGGCTACATGTGCAACCAGGGCTGGAAGTTCAAGCGATACAACCCGGCAGGCGCCAAGGTTACCGTCGTGGAAATGGCGCACGAGCCCGAGCGTTTCAACCCCCGGGGAGGCCCCAATACAGCGGATCACGTCGATATACTCGGCCGGCAGACGCTGAACGAGCTGATACTGAGGGTCGCCGCCGGCCGGGGCAACACCATCTCGGACTATATCGTGAGCAACATCCGAGAGTACGCCAAGAAGGTCAAGATTTACGAGGAGGAAGAATAGGGTCTTGTTGATTTGTTGTACGCGACTTTCCCGGGGCGAATCTCGGCATCGGGAGCTTGATGGTGCAGATGATGGTGTTTGCTTGAGACCTCCGAGGCGCATCGAGGGGAGAGGAGTAAGAGCGCTGAGTGCCTCTGGGCCTCTGTGATACCAACGATCTATGTGTACGAGTATTGGGCTATGAAGCAAGTAGACGTGGGAGGCCAATGGGCAGTTCTTTGGTTTAGAGGCAATAGAACATTTCTATGTGTACCTAAGTACATTACTGTATACTTTCAGACAATAAGTTCGTTCCACTGGCGATCGATGATGCAGATTGACAGTTGCGCCTCCAGCCAGCCGGCTCACGACATCCGCCAAAGTCGCTTCGACTCTGGCTAGCCCCATTGCCTAGCGATAACGGCGGTCGGTGAATGGATGGATGTGTTTTGGGGGGTTCAGTGGGCGCAGCGGGGCCGCTCAGCACGCCAACGGCACCCGTACTCCCCGAGCCAGCAGCGTGACGGTTTTCCTGACCCGTGTAGGCAAAACGTGGGGCTGACATTCTACGTCTCGTCTTCATGTGGCGGCATATGCAATCCAAGCCTTGGCTGGTGCTACCTGCCACTTCTCGTCACATCTACCTCGCCCGCCTTCCTCCTCCTCCTTGTCTTGACGACGAAGGCCTCTCCCATCGATGAAGCCCAGGAGAGATTGTCCTCGGCCGGCTGGTCCTCTCGTGATTGATGCTAGAACATGTCGGACAACGAGGCCGCTCCATCGGTGGGGAGTGAGGAGCAGTTCTGGGATGGTCAGTTCATGCGTCGTCGTGCCCTCTCCCCTTACGAAGACTGACAGCCAGTATTTCTTCCTGCAGATCTAGGAGGGATTCTCTCTGCTCCGTGTAGCGACCACGAGTCCATCGACGACGCCCTGCGCTCCTGGCTCTCCCTGGTATCTACCAGCCGAGACCAGTACCTCAGCTACGAGGACGATGTAGCGACTTGCTCCCAGAAGCTGCTGGACAGCCCGATATTTGTGCATCACCGCGACTACGTGCGCACGCAGATCATTTACAGCCTGCTGCAGGAGGACGAGATTGGACCGCTGCACGTCATTGCCAATTTTCTGCTCCTCGACGGGCGCACCGACGAGGATGTGTTTCGGCGCATGATTGACGAGGGCTGCTTCGCGAGGCTGGTCGACCTCGTTAAGGACTACCGGGACAACGACCGGCGGCTACACCGGCTCTTGCTGGAATTGACTTATGAGATGTCCCGGATCGAGAGGGTACGGACAGACGACCTGCTCCATGTGGACGATGCGTTGGTCATGTACCTCTTTCAGCTGATCGAGGACGTATCGGATGATGCCGATGACCCATATCATTACCCCATCATCAGAGTCCTGGTCAGTGGAACAGAGTCCTCGTGCCAAGGGCCCAAGCCGTGTTTGCTAACAAGTCCGATCTTAGTTGGTCCTAAATGAGCAGTATATGGTGGCAACGACCACCGCAGCCGCCGACCCTTCGTCGCCCACAGCGCCCATGACCAACAGGGTGATCAAGGTGCTCAGTATCCACGGGCCCAGATATCGGACGTTTGGCGAAAACATCATCTTGTTGCTGAACCGCGAGACAGAGACGTCGTTGCAGCTCCTCATTCTGAAGCTGCTCTATCTTTTATTCACCACAACGGCGACGTACGAATACTTTTACACCAACGACCTACGAGTGCTGCTTGATGTCATTATCCGCAACCTGCTGGACCTGCCGAACGAGCTTATGTCGCTGCGGCATACCTATCTTCGCGTCCTGTACCCGCTCCTCGCTCACACCCAGCTCAGCCACCCGCCGCATTACAAGCGGGAAGAGATTATCAAGGTCCTGGCCATTCTCGGCGGCGTGGGCAATCTGCACTTTGCGCCAGCAGACGAGACTACGCTGCGGCTAGTGGACCGCGTCTCCAAGGTGAAGTGGTTGGCGGACACGGGCGACGGGGACGTCGCTCGCAAGCTCCTGGGCATCAGCCTGAGCAACGCGCAGGCCGCCAGCAGCATGAGCGTTGTCGATGTGGCTGCCGTCATGGAGAAGCCTGGCGTCAAGACGCCAAGTCGCAAGACGGGCAGCGCACCCGAGGCGGAAGACTCCAGTCCAGACACGGTGTCGTCGCCGGAACTGACAGGGTCGCCGACACATACCAGAGGGGGCTCGTCAGAGAGTGTCGCACCCCCCGTCAGGAGACCGAGAAAAGCGCTTCCGGCGGTCCCTAAGCACCGGCACGGCGTCCCGGTCATTACAGCCACGGCTCCAACACCTTCTGCTCCGGCGCTCGAGGCCAACGGAAAGGGCCACAAGAAGCTCCCGCCAAAAGCCCCGCCGCCTCGAAGGGGGGCGCGGTTGAGACAGGCCACTTCCAGCACTAATCTATGCGCAGCGGACAAGACGTTGCACTCCGCCGAGACTGCACCGGTCTCGTAGGACGAGGCCGAAGAGCCCCTTACCACACCTCCTGGAACCGAGTAATTGTAATGTTTGACGGACAGAATCGGATCTGTACGCACGGGATTTCGTATATACGGGTCGATGTGGCTGATAGCCTCATCGTGATATTATCCTTGCACGGCATAGCACGGCGTTCAACAGATGTTTAAAGCCGCTTGGCGCTCGTCTCCTTTTTTGCGCGTCTTGTTCCTCGTTTGTGCATTTGTTGCCTCTTCCTTGGATCATACAAAGAGGCATGATTGAACAGAGCTCTGGCTTATGGGATCGTCTGGGAGCTCAAGAACATACTTTTGGACCAAAATATACAGTCAGGAATATACCCTCTTACTTGCACACCACCCGATAGGCTCTCCTTTTCTTGGGTGAAACTAGTTACCGACTACGGGATTGGGATGCGGCGGTTCGTTCAGGGAGGGCGGAGATGCAATGGGCTCCTTGCCCGTCGAGTCAAATATGCGAGAGGTTGGGGACGCTCGCGTCTAATTCTACAAAAGAACTCCAATCGATTCCGTTTCGCGAGGTCATACGATACGTGGAAAGGTGCTCAACATCAATGACGTCGTTTCCCCGTTCAAGGACGGTACTGGGATGCCGGATGGGCTGGAAATGCCTGGTTGATGATTGTCGTGATCCATTGGTACAATACAATATGCTGAGCTTGCACAAGGTGCCTGGCATTAGCATTGGAAACGACCATATCTAGTACCTAGGTACCCTAGCGGCAGTTAGGGCTCAGTCCAGAGCTGCTACTTCTTGTCGGACGGCACCAGCCATGATTGTCAGATTGCAAGCTTGCGATCTGGAGAAGGGATCGACCTTGGAGTTGAGTGCTTGGGGCAGCTGAGCTGTGTGGGGATGGATGGCCCGCTTGTGGAAAGTTGTGGTGGATGTGCGACAGGGATAGCCAAGGCTTGGCGCCCAGACGACGTCATCGGTTTCTATCTGGTGATGTTGGTTCGTTGGAGCTGGTTCGGTGGTCTCTTTCCCTTCTTTTCTCTGGCGCGCTTCTGGCTGAGAGCTGGGACGTCTGGCATTGCTTTGTCGATGGTGCACATGTCAGTCCCGGGTATTCCGCTCAACAGCGACCCTATCTCGACCTCTGCTGGGACCCTGGCATTTGCCAAGGATGCGAAGATTTGGTGGTGTTTTTTTGTACGTACTCCGTATTGTGAGGCAGGCCCAAGTACACCGACACGAGCAGTCCCAGCTGGTTTTAATTGCCTGCGGGGAAACAGGGTCTCCTGGTGGTGGAAGACGAGAGCACATCAGGCCTCATCGCCATCTTGTTCTTGATCTTGTTCCTTTTCTTCTTTTTTCCCTCCCATCGTCAATTTCTGTCCTCGCTGTACGGAATATACTTATTGTGCCTGCCTGCCTAGTCCTTTTTATGCTTTCCCCTGCCTACAGCACAAACCCACAGTGCTATCCACTATTCCTTGGTGCAGGTAGTGTTTGATTTACCGATGCCCCCTACCACCCAAGGTACCTACCTACCTAGGTTTGCTCCAGTGCTCGGCCCAAAGCAGCCCAAGCAAGCTGAACTGAGTCCTCCACCACGCGCGAGTCGTGCATCATCCGACACCCAATCCGTCACTTTACCTAGATCCCTCAACCCCGCAGAGCTCAGCGACCAAGCAGCATTGAACTGAGCAGGAGGAAGAGACAGCGAGACCGACACTGCAGCGAGTGAGCGAGTGAGTGAGTGTGGCGCCTTGTACTCTCTTTCATCCGACCTTGGCGTGTGCACCCACCTGGGCAAAAGGGCCGGCTCACTAAGGTTTTCCCATTGAGGAGCTTGTGTTCCCTACTACGTAGCTAGCCTGGGCTGCTCCTTGTCGCTCTGAGCTTGCGCCCTGGCGATTGCGTCAACATGGCGACGGCCAAGTCCCCTCTCACCTCACCACCCCAAGCGCAACCTCAGCAACCTCTTCACCTCCACAACCAAGCCTCTTCTGCCACCACTCTCGAGCGCTCGGGATCGCAGTCAATTGCCAGGACCCCTAGCCAGTCCAGCGGTTATTTCCCGCGCTACAACCACCAGCAGCAGCAATCGCATCTCCAGGACCATCCGTACTCCCCCGAGGATCCTCACCACTACAACGCAAACCACTTTGCCGACGGCCACGACGACCCGACCAGGCTCAACACCATTGCAAACTCGCGCATCGTGTCCCCCGGATCGCAACACGAGCCCCAGCGCGGTCGCAGCACCACGCCCCTCCCTGCTCCCGTCGCCCAGCGACCGACAAAGTTCACCGAGGAGTGGGACGCCAGCCAGCGCGGCAGCTCCATCATGATGGACGGCGAGGCCAGCACCCGCACCCTGCAGCGGTCTGCCTCCGTCTCCGGCGGCTCCGTCGGCGGCCAGGACCACGAGACCTCCTCTCAGCTGCCCTCGCGGGGCAACACTCTTAAGAAGAAGGCCAGCCTGCGGAGGGGCGGCAGCCTCCGCCGCAGCAGCAGCCGGCGCAGCATGAAGGCCGGCAGTGTCAAGAGCCTGGCCCTGCAGAGCAACACCGACCCGGACGAGATCCAGAGCGCCTTTTACTGCCCCGTGCCTACCTCGGGAAATCCCACCGAGGCCCTGGCCAACCGCTTCCAATGTGAGTCTTGCCTCCCGTGCCTCGTCGTTCATGCTCGCCCATGCGCCTGGCAAGATGTATTATGTCGTGTAATTGGCTGACAAGAGCGACTCCAGCCTGGCGCAAGATCCTCAAAGATCTCATCGCCTACTTCCGAGAGATCCAGACGCACTACGAGCACAAGTCCAAGTCTCTGCTCAAGCTCGCCAATGTCTTGAACAACACCTCGACCCCGGCCGGCTTCCTGACGACGGGCGGCCTCGACGAGGCCCTGCAGGTCCTCCGCGGCTACAACAAGCAGGCCATTCTCGAAGCGAACAAGGCGCGCGAGATTGAAGAGGACGTCATCCTCGCCCTCATCGGCCTGCGCAGTGACCTCCACCAGAAGATCAAGGAGATCAAGAACCTGTCTGGCGATTTCAAGAACTCGGTGGAAAAGGAGATGGACGGCACCAAGAGGGCCGTCAAGACGCTCCAGGACGTCCTCGGCCAGAGCGACCTCGACTCTTCTCTGGCGACCGGCAAGCAGGACCCCTATCTGCTGCGTCTCGCCGTGGACAGGCAGCTCGAGAGACAAATTGACGAGGAGAACTACCTGCACCAGGTACCTTTTGTTGTTCGCGCTCAGCCAGATCGCGCATTTGCTAATCTTGTTGCCTAGGCCTATCTGAACCTGGAGAGCTCGGGCCGAGAGCTCGAGTCTATTGTCGTCGGCGAGATCCAAAAGTCGTACAATGCTTATGCTGGCATCCTGAAGCGAGAGGCCGACGCGGCCTGGACCGCCATCGAGGAACTGCGCGTCGGGCCCATCGCCATGCCCAAGGACCACGAGTGGACCATGTTTGTGCAGCAGGACGACAAGTTTGTCGACCCCGAAATCCCTATCCGGCAGTTCCAGTACGTCCACTACCCCGGCCGCGACCACTACGCCTGTCAAGAGGTCCGCGCCGGGCTGCTGGAGCGCAAGAGCAAGTATCTCAAGAGCTATACGGCTGGCTGGTAAGTGTCCCTAGTTCTTTGCTTTTGGCCGACTCAATTTGTCCGCTGATCTCGCTAGGTACGTGCTGTCGCCGACCCATCTCCACGAATTCAAGTCGGCAGATAAGACGCAAGCGCCGGTCATGTCGCTGTACCTGCCGGAGCAGAAGCTCGGCTCCCATTCGACCGGCGAGGGATCCTCCAACAAGTTCATCCTCAAGGGGCGGCAGACGGGCTCGATGCACCGCGGGCACACCTGGGTCTTCCGGGCCGAGAGCCACGACACGATGATGGCGTGGTACGAGGACATCAAGGCCCTGACCGAGAAGACGCCGCAGGAGCGCAGCGAGTTTGTGCGCGGACACTCGCGCAGCTTCAGCCGCTCGTCGCAGCGGTCGGTCAGCAGCGACGGCGTCGTCGACGAGGAGGACGAAGAGCCCTTTGCGGTGGATGCCGAGGCCGCCAAGCAGCACCCGAGGCAGGAATCGCTCCCGAGACGACCTTCACCAGGTGGGCGCTTCCCATCTGATCTCCAGGTAAACGCACAACGAGGCTTACAGGCGCCCCACTCTCCGGGTAGTGTGAGTTCCGAGAACAACAACGTCTACAACAGCAACAACGCCGCCGTGGTCGACAGCGAGAATCCCGACCGCGACGTGATTGCGGCGGCAGGCGCGCTCCCTGGTAGCGGCATCGGCGGGCAGGCCGGGCTGGACGGCCGGCCGCAGCAGGACAACCAGCAGCATTTCGGTTACGGAGCGACGCCGCAGACCCCCATGAACGAGGCGCCTTCGCACGCGGCCATGATCAACCGCGAGGCCCAGCAGGACGGGGTCAACCCCTATACGAGCGAGCCGATCGAGCAGCAGACAAGCACGAATGATGGGAACCCAGGCGTTGAGGAGCGACACCAGCAGCTCAGCGAGCACGAACGAGCGAATTTAGGCATGATCATCGGCGGCCCGAGACCTGTTCAGCAGCGACAGGAGGATTCGATGCACCGAGAGGTGGACGGCGAGGGATTTGGGTATCCATCGGAGGAGAAGGAGGTGGCGTCATCGGCTGCCAACAACAATGCTGCCTACATGGCGACTGGGGCTGGGGCTGGTGCCGTGGCGGGGGCCGCGTACGGTGCTTCGGGTCTCGAGCAGCAGCGCATGTCTACGGCGACTGACCTGACCGCCACCTCACTGGGGACCGCCGATCTCAACACTCCTGGTGATGAAGCCGGCGGTCTCATGGTCAACGGCTCCTCTCAACCGACAAAGGCGGCGCGACCCGTCTCGGGGACCGCGAGGAACGACAGCGTGCCCACCATCTCACACCTGCACATCCCCGGGGAGTATCCCAAGTCTACACCTCACTGATGCAGTTTCTTGATCGACTTTTCTCGTTGATGATAGAACACTCTCCTATGTTGTTTCCTGTTTTTCTTAAGCTGCTTGGCTGGGATAGGTGGTCTCGTGGTTTTGGCTCTGTGTTTCTTTGGGTTTTCTCTCTCTCTCGCTCTCTCCCTCTCTTTTTCCCAATTAGAAGAAATTCCCCGTTGCCGTATACAGTGCAGTCTGAGTACCCCCCATTTTTGTCTGTGAATTCATTGTCGATTGCGTTCTGCTCTCTCTTCGTCATGTCGTACTTTGATTTCTCCTTGACCTGGTACTGCTCTACCGCACAGTTTGTCGATGCACGTCTATGAGGACTGAAGAGCTGCTCAGATCATCTCGCCCCTTTTACGGGTAGGGCCGGCGCCGTATTAGCGGATTATTCACGGGAGTCTGCTCAGATGCAAGGGCAGGATAGGTTGGCAGGGACCGGTGGATGGTAGCTACATGGCAAATTGAAATTGAAGCTTTGACTGGAATCTTGGTAACTTTTGCTATTTTGACATCTCCACCGTGTGAAGAGGATCAATGCTGCCGGTTGGCATGATGTACAGAGATGCCACCCGGGCCGTCTCCAACGAGCAATTCCTGCCACTCGGCCGGCCGGTCATGTGGAGTGCTTGGGTCTGCGATCACTTCTCACCTCCGTGTCTCCATGTCGGTACGGTGCAGCAGTGGTGTGTGTGGGGTTCCGAGTTTCGGGTACCGGCCGGATGAAGTCACAAGCCTCGGCCAAGTCGATGGAAACATTCAATCGATTGCGGGGCAGCTCCAGCGCCGGGCCTTGGGACCAGCCCGCAACTCTATCCATCATTTTCTCTCACAGGCGAGGGCTTCCTTGGTAATTGGAGCTGCAGCCTGTGGACTTACTTCCTCTCTCAGAAAATCGAGCACTCTCGTCATACACACACACACCGGGACGACGAGCCGATAGATAGGCACCACTTTGTGACCCTGCCCCGCCGATCGGCAGCAGTCGTCGCACACTGAGCACACCACTCACAGCCCGCGTGGAATGTTACACGGCATCTGCGAGTGAGTGACACTTGTTTCACGGCGCTCTCTTGCCCCCCCTGCCGTGCCGTTAGCTGTGTCGAGTGTGACGCACATTGATCGCTGCGCGGGCCGGGCGCTTCCAAAGCCATGTCGGCCGACTTTTGGGCCGGCTACATCAGCGGCGCCGTCGGCATCGTCATTGGCAACCCGCTCGACCTCGTCAAGGTCCGCCTGCAGGCCGGGCCTGCCGCCGCCGAGAGCAAGCCGCCCGCCTCGGCCATTGCATCTCCCGCCGCCGCTGCAGTCTCGCCGTCATCCCTACCATCATCGCCGCATGCATCGGCGGTCGAAGCGGCTCGGCCCTTGCGCTCCGCCGCCTCGCTGGTCACCGGCGCCGCCGCCCCCATCCTCGGCTACGGCGCCCTCAACGCCCTGCTCTTTGTGTCCTACAACCGCGCCGAGGCCGCTCTGGGCCGCCTCTTCCCGCCAACCGCCGTCACCGGCAGCAGCAGCAGCATCATCATCACGACGCCCGCCACGAGCCTCTGGACGACGTGGCTGGCGGGCTGCGCCGGCGGCCTGGCCACGTGGGTCGTCTCGACGCCGACCGAGCTCGTCAAGTGCCGCGCCCAGCTGGCCCGGGGCCCGCCCGACGACTCGTCGTGGCGCGCCGCGCGGCACATCTTCCGCCGCGAGGGTGGCCTGCGCGGCTTCTACTTTGGCGGCGCGGTCACGGCGGCGCGCGACGGCATCGGCTACGGCTTCTACTTCTGGGCCTACGAGCTGTGCACGCGGTGGTGGATGGCGGCCGCCGATGCGGCCGCGCATCAACAGCAGCAGCAGCACAAGGAGACTCTGTGGTCGAGCGAGGCGGCGCGGGTGCTGCTGTGCGGCGGCGTGGCGGGCGTCGTGACCTGGGCGAGCGTGTTCCCGCTCGACGTCGTCAAGACCAGGGTGCAGGCGCAGGTCCTCCATTCGGGCCCCGCCATCACCACCGGCGAGGCCGCGGCACTGCTCGGGGATGTCGCTGCATCCCCGGCCCAGCGGCGCAAGGGCGCCGTGGAGATGGCGCGCGAGGCCTACCGGGAGGGCGGCGTGCGCGTCTTCTTCCGCGGCCTGACCGTGTGCAGCGTGCGGGCCTTCATCGTCAACGCCGTCCAGTGGGCGGCGTACGAGTGGATCATGCGGGAGCTCGGGCAGGGCCGGGCCGTGAGGGACGGGGCCGCCGCGGCGTCTGCGGCGGTGGCCGAGATGATGTAGGGTGAGCAGGGATCGAGGAGATCTGAGGTGAAGTTGGATGGTCATGTACCTCGGAAAGAGGATAGAGAATAGGAGCTATATAGAAAGAGATACCCCCCAGAGGAATACACTAGACGACCACATTTGGTCAGTGAGACTTTATGATTTCACAAGCTGGACCTGAAGCAAACGACGGAGCTGTTGTTGATGATTTCCATTGTGTGTTACAGATCTTTCTATGATCTTCACGAGATCGTACCTTTGAGCCTTGCTTTCCTTCCTCCCTTATTTACTGATGATGAGAAGGTCTGTCTGCTGTTTGTAGCCTAGGATGATGTCTAGCATTCCCCTAGGTGGGCCGTAGGGACCGCGGTTGACATCTTCAGCATCTCTGTCTTTGCAAAGGACCCTGTGTTGGACGACCGAAACCGGACGCTGTTCCTACGCTCATCCAGAGGATAGATATGTGAGCCCTCCGATTCTGGGCCTTTTCTTTTCCTTTTGAAAACGCTGAAACACCATCCCCATCCCCAAACGCCTTGCCTGTCGTTCAAAGGGAAAATGTATGGAAAAAGATGCCCCGTGTCGTGACACGGGGGCTGACCGGGGTCTTGACCCATCCCCCCAAGTTAGCCAGCCCTCAATGAGAATGTATGTCTGTTTTCGTGCCCGCGTCTTTTATATCCATTATCGTACAACAATCTCATCACCCACTCACCCACCCACCGCCGCTTTCCTGATGAAGTAAGACCATTCTCTTCAGTACTGGCTCTCCATGGGGAGGCCGAGCATCATGTTCCGGAGGTTGTTGCGGGCGCTCCACACAATGTTCTCGGTCGTGCCCTTCTCCCTGATGCCGCCGTCGCCGACGGTCTGGATGTCGCTGTCGCCCGACAGCAGGCCCTTCTTCTTGTGGTGGAAGAAGACGGGCGGCGTCACGCTGAGGCACTTGGCGTCGAGGCCCCTGTCGCCCCTGTCGGTCGTGATGCCGCGCAGCTCCTCCTCGCTCCAGAGCTTCTTCTCGGCGGGCCCCGATCCCGACCCGGGCGCCGCCGCCGACGCGGCCCGCCGCCGCGCCAGTTCCGGCCATGCCCCGACGGCGCGCCGGCACAGCCCCGCGAGCGCGTTGTCAAAGGGCCCGGCCAGGCGGTCGACGCTGAGGTCGAAGAGGACCTTTTGCGCGCCGCGCTGCGACAGCGCGTAGGCAAAGGTGCAGATGGGCGCGGCCGTGTGGTGCACGAAGCGCGTGCGCTCCGGGTGGGCCGCAAAGTCGGCGAGGCCCTTGACCTGGGCGCGCGGCGGCACCGACGGGTCGTTGGAGATGGTGTACTTGCGCTGCATGGCGAGCCGGGCCGGGTCGTCCTCGGCCAGACCCTTGTTCTCGTCGAGGTCCTCCGGGAAGGGCTCGCCGCAGTGGCCGAGCCAGAGGACGTCCCAGTCGTTGCCGTAGGGCGAGGCCGGGGTCCCCGAGCCCGCGGTCTTGGGGTGGGAGGGGAAGTAGGTCTCGGGCAGGTCGGTCATGAGCTTGCGGCTGCCGGTGGCGATCATCTCGAGCTGGGCCTTGAGCCGGACGTCCCAGTCCATGTCGTCTTCCATGATGAGGGCGGACTCGATACCCTCTTCGACCATCCTGTCACTCGGTTGTCAGAGAAAAAAAGGGTTCTAGCGCCTCGGGGCGGTCCGAGATCTCCAACTTACCGCCTGACGGCATTCATGTGGCCCCTCCAGCTGCCCAGGTTCGTCTCCATCAGTTTCTTTCTGTCCACGCCGAACGGCACCGCCTTGTCCGGGATGTCAGTCCCACGCACGCCGTCGATCCACTCCACGTCGAATCCGGTGAGGGCAGCCGACAGTGCGATGGCGTCGCGCTTGTCTGACCGCTCCGGCAGGCCGACGACGAAGATCTTGGTGAAGCCCAGGGTCGAGTTCGTCACCCTGTTGATGTCTGCCGGCTTCGACCTCCCGCGGTAGTCCTTGCCGTACACCTTGGCAGCTGGATTTGACGCGCCCTGAGCGCCGCCACGAGAGGAAGAGAAGGCGCCCGAGACGCCCGAGGGCAGGCTGTAGGCATTCTTTGCTGTCGTGCCGAGGTATACCAGGAGACAAATGACAGTGACCAAGACGGCGAGTAGGCCTATGGGCCCTTGGCGCACCATGATCATGATGGGCGGCGGACCTGTTGGAAATCTCAATTTTGCAGCAGCGACCAGAGGATCTTGAGGTCGCCGTTCCGTCAGCTCTTCCGAGCCAGGCCAGGAGTGAAGCAGGCCTTTCCGAAGGTGCTATTCGACAGCGAGAGTGTAAACCAAGTATCGCGCGAGCTGCCTTCGACTTGGTGACCTTTGCGCACAGTAAATAAAGCTAAAGATACGCTCAGCCTGCAAAGATGGCTATTGAACGACTGACACCTGACACCAAAAAAAATGAAGAAGAATAACAAGAACCTGCCGATGTGCCAAGGGCAGAACTTGCATCGTACAGCGAGCAGTGATACAAGAAAGGACCACGCTCCAAAGAATCTAGGCAAGTAGGTGTCTGCTGGGAGGACGACAGAAGCAAATAAAAGGAAGACACAAACCCGTGTTTGCCAGACCAGGCCGAGGAAGACGGTGAGTGCGGCCCCTGGCGTGATCGAGATGCCTACCTTGCGTACGCCTGTCCAAGATCAGCATCGAATTGCATTGAGGGACGGGGGGTTCGGCTGCCCGCCACGCCTGCTAATAAACGCTGATGGGAGATGGCATGGCCAACACAGAAAAGAGGGAGGGCCGTTGGCATCCACACATGCAGACCCATCACGCCCATCCATGCAGGCCATGGAAATGGTTACACTCTGTTCAACATCCTTGTCGTGCATGTTATTGTTTTAGCACTTGTATGTCCTGTCCACACAAGCTCTCTGCCATCTAGTTACAAGTACATAAGCTCATTCATTGCTATATAGAACATATACTGTGCCCAGGCCTACGTATCTCGATCACCTATGTTCAAACGTTTTGCTGGCGACGGTTCCAGTCCCCCCTTTCCAACGAGACCACAGCATTTGGAGAGCGGAAATAATGTAGATCACAGTCGATCTCCTGTGTTACATAAAGTAGATACAGAAAGCAAGTGAGCTGAATAGGGATAGCCCGTGCTGTTGGGCCCCCACCGTCTGTTGGTTGCAAACAGGATGACTGTGGCCGACCTGTCAAAGCCGTTTTCGCCCACCACAAGGGTGGAGAGGACTCGTCAGCCAGTCGCTGCAGACGTTCCGGGCCTGTCAGGGGTCATCCCGGCCCCTGAAGGCCAAGATTACGGAGTAGATCCAGCAGATCCCGCGAACAATTAAGGTAGTATCCATCATACAAGTACACGCTAGGCACACGGGACGGGATGAGCGGCTCCAACGTACCTACGTAGTTAGGTACTTGAAGGAGTGATACCTGTACCACTGAGTAAAGCGGCGCTTCCTCTCTGGGTCTCGCCCGCCCACAGCGAAAATAGAGATGACTTTCACATATTGTGACTCGCCAATTGCATCCGGTGGAGTTGGTCACCGCTTGGCCTGGGACTTTTAACTTGATAGCGCCTAGACTGGCGGTCCTCTTAATGAGTCCCTTGAAGGAACTGCAATGATTTCGTCACATTCGTTTTTTGAGTAACGTGTACTCTCTCTCTCAACCGCCATATCCTACAGCTAGCAAAAATACATGTAGATCTGATGCGGATCAAAAAGAGATGGAAAGGCGGATGAGGATAGACATTGAGAAAAAGAGAGGGAAGAGAAACGAAAGCCGAAAGAGAAAAAAACGAAAGCAACGCTATCATGACCATGACTGATCACCATCATGGATATCCCGCTCATGCGGCGCTGAGACACAGTGCCAATGCACCGAAGATACCGCTTAGACAGATGGTCAGTCTCCGTAAGACTGTAAACATGTAAAGGCCGAACCCCTTCGCTAAAAGAGCAAAGAGCAAGAAAACCAACAAGGGGGTAATCCGATGAGCCGTAGCCTTTTTGAGAATGCAGGCTGGTCTGAACCAGGCACGAGACAGCTCATGCTGAATAGGGCGGCGAAAGAGATGAACGATAACGACGAAATGAGCTTCCTTCTGCTTTCCTTAAAAGCCGCCAAATGCAAAGGAAAGCCTCTTGAAGCCTGAAACGACCAGAAAGCCCTATCCCGACCAAATCCAGTCCTTTAGAAACGTAAATGCGCTGGTCGTAAAAGCTGACGCCGAATCGAGTTTGCTGACTGAAATATACACGGTAGAAATCGATTTTGGGCAGGTATCGGCAACCAAGGATCCATCCATGACAGTCGCATGTCTGCTGGCTGTAACGGATCTCCAGGCGTCACCAAGCCCAGCAGATGAACATGAGCGGCCAATCTGGCCAGCTTTGCGAAAAAAAAATGAAAAAAGGGCCAACTTCTTGACTTCTTGAGGAGGTGCAAGATACTGAGAGCCTGGGACAGGACTGCCGCCTCTGGCTCCCACCTGGGCAGCAAGAACCCTCACTCATATGCTCACGGGCTCATAACAGCGCCTCCTGCTGGTATGTAGACTCACTGAGCCAGATGAGAGCCGACGAGCTCGTCGACAAGGGAGTCGAGCTCGATGATCCTGAAGCGACCGGCCCATTCGCGCCTTCGCTCTAGATTTCTCCATGCGGACGCGATGCCCGTCCTCCAAGACACAAGCTCGACCCGCCAACCGTTTTTCAAAGCACGCTGCACGTTGACGAGGAACCCATCCGAGAACTCGGCTGCCGCAGCGTCGCCCGTGGCCAAAACCATCGTACCGGGCGAAAAGTCGAGAACGCACTGGCACATTTTCATGTGGAGCAGTTCGTCGACACCTTGCTCGCCCGACCGCTTCTGACGGAGGGGAGCAGCGTCATCCGATGAATAGGCGTCTGACGGATACTCCCTACCGCCGCCTGACCTGTACCCCTTTCGGGATGCAGGCTTTGGCGTTAGGGTCATCTTGTCCACGCGGTTGAGGATGTTCATTTCGTAGCCTGCTGCCTCTGCCTCGTACATATAGTCTGGCCAGCGAGAGCGGTCCGTGTTGTCCACGACGGACCCGGCGAGCTTCCTGCCGCCGACAGAGCGGCCCCGCTCCAGCACCGTGGCGAAACCTTCAAAGAAAAACGGCGGGACTTTGACGTATTGGTCTACCGGAATACCATTACAGATTTTCAGAGAGTTGTAAAACCCAATGACAATGTTCGACAAGTCGACAAATATGTGAACCGACTGTGAGCCAGCTGCGTCGTACGTCGAGGCGCCCAACGCGTCGAGATCATACTGAGGGGCCAGCTTGGCCTGGAGGAGCCTCAGTTTATCTTCCTTGCTGCATGTATACTTTGGAACAATCACATATGGCTGAGTCCAAGCAGGACTGGCCGATGCTTGGTTGTTTCGGGTGCGCAGAGCACCAGCGGGCCGGGTGGCCTCGAGCAGAGCGATCGACGATGCGACCAGGCCTTGTTGGTACAAGAAGGAGTTGTGGGCTGAGCGAGCCAGATAGGGTGTGACATTGGCACGAGATTGGACATGCTTGGTGACAAAGTCATTCGAGTCCGATGGCGGAGATGAAGCTGCCGTCGAGCTGGTCTCTGGCAAAGAAGAAGCCAACGCTTGGTCGACTCCCTCTGTCTCCTCATCCGACGAAACATGAACTCTGGCATCGGCGGCCTGGGAATCCGGCAGGACAGAAGTCAGATCCAAGCCTCCAAGAAAGCCACTGGCATAAGCTCTCGGAGTGCTTGCACGGGGCGAAGGTGAAGATAGAGGCTGGGTCTGAGCCTTTTGTGAGACGCCGTCGCCTTCTGTTACATGAGGTGGTACAGGTGGTGGTGGTGAAGACAGTGTCAGATATTGAAAAATGCGTGAGAAATTGCCGAGCTTTGGTGAAGCTGGCGAAGATGGAATGGAACTGGGCATTTGCACTCCTGAAGAGTCGCCCATCTTGTCACTAATGTAAGCCGCCAAGCTGGTAGTCGTCGTGCAGCGGGATGGGGTACATGGCAAGATGATGGGTGATATGCTGAGATGCTGGCGGAAATGCAATGGAATATGCCAATGTTTCCCTTTTCTCCTGGACCAAGATGATTATGCGCTCGGAGCGTAAGCAGTCAGGATGGGAAGATACTGGAAGAGGCGAAGTGCGGGAAGGATTGGAGGCAGCGGTGTGGAGGTTGTGGTGATGAGAAGAACGAAAAGAACTGAGAAGAAGGTCAATCGTGGTGGTGATGGAGAAACGACGGGATGGATTACGCGGGTGTGGTGGGATGGGAGAGGCGGTGGGGAAAAAAGGCGGGAGGCGAATCGATGACTAGACGCCGGGAGCACCACCAGCAGGCAGCTCCACTCCGTCGAGGCGCTCTCGACTCTTCTCTGTGCCCTCCTGTGGCGCTAATAAAGCACCCGTGGACAGCTAAGCTTCACTAAGTCGGGGAGTCAGCCTCATTGATCCACCAAAGTCCGACTGCATCTCGTCTTGGTCGCCTTCTATCAGCTCTTCTGTTACTTCTGTACAGTCCAGCATGGCGGGCTCGCTGTCCATCCAAGACAGGACGAATCACAGCTGGCTCAGAGTTATGACATCTGGTATCATAATGCCTCTTCATTCCATTCCCGGTCCGATATGCTATAATACAATGGTAACCAGATAGCTCTGGAAACATCATGACACGGTGGATTGAGTCACAACATCGCTGCCGAGTAGGAAACCCCATCTTTATCTTGGTAGTAGGTTCCCAAACCCCAGAGAACGCCAGGCTCTAGCCTCCTTCCAGAATCATAAAAGCCCAAAATACGCCGATACCACAGTCTTCCCTTATCGTATAGCTTAAAAATAAAAAAAAATTCCAACTATCAGTCACCACACTCTTCGCAAGAGGAACGACCTCGTCCGACTAGGCGGGATACGCCGAGTGCTTGTGCACGTTCCGCTAGAGGGACTCGCACTCATTCATGCAGCCCACTTGCGGCTATGCCGTTGGTACCGTTGATAGCTTTCTTCTCTTCTCGGTCCCACCCGCCCAAGCTGTCCTGAACCAGTCTGGTGCCCGCGTCGATTTGCTGGACGAGCTCGCCGAGCGCACCGCCGGCCGCTCGCCACAGCATCGCCTCCGTCTCCTCCCTTTCCTTCGACTCAAGCGCAGCCTTCTTCCGCGATTCGGCCGCGACGGCCTCGTCTCGCTCTTGACGCTTGCGTTGGCGCTCCTCGCGATGCGCGGCGATGTCTTTGCTGTAGCGCACGCTGTGGCCCAGGTCTGCACTCTCAGACGCGACGCCGTTATGCGCGCGGTTGAGGGGCGGCGCCGTGAAGAAGAGGATCCGGCCCTGCTCGTCGCGCTGGAACCGGTCGCGCACTTCTGACGGGATGGCAGCATCCATGGCTTCGGGCAGAGTGTACGTCTCCACCGGCCTGGGCGGGTTGTAGGCATTGGCGCCCGCGTTTGCGTGCGGCATCGCCGTCGTGTTTGGCGTGGCTGCCATGGGAGCCCGTGCCGGCGTCATCGCGGCTGGAGTGGGTGCCATGCGATGGTGGTCATAGGTCGGCATGACGGGGTTGGGCATGGGAGCGTGGTGCCCCATGTTGGCGGGCCCCATGTTGGCGGGCGAAGGGGCGAACTGTTGACCGTATCCCTGGGCCTGATGCGGCTGGTAGTGAGGGGCTTGGGCCATGTGGCCCGGAGACTGCATCGGTTGCGGCGGCGCGTGTTGCATGTGCGGGACCGCCGCCTGAGGCGTGGGGGTTGGGCCAGGTCTGGGCGGTGCAAAGTGCTGGCCGTACGTGGGATGAGAAGGTGAGGGGATCGGGACAGGGCCTAACTGATGGTAGCCAGCCGGTGTGCCTACCATGCCTCCATCGCTCTTCATGGAAGGCCGCCGGTTTGGGTCCATGTGCATGTCCATGGGGCCAGCAGGAGTTGGCGGTGGAGTTGGTTCTGGTGGCGGAGATTCCTATAGATGATTTGATGTCGATCAGTTTCGAGGCTCGTGAGGGTTATGCAAGGCATAGCACGACTGCAATGACTCTGGTGGAGAAACAAGAAAGAAAACGAGGTACCCGAAGAGAATGACATTCAAACCAGACTGTGGTCAAGGAAATTGACGCGACGTGCGTCGAGGAGGGATGTTGTAGTTGTTGTCACATTGATGTGACCGTGCGAGTGATAAGAAAAGATACCAGCAACTTACATTCGACTCTCTCGGACGTTTGTGCACCGCACCAATCATAGGTGGCGCATTGGGACTACCCCATGTCGGCTTTGGCAAGGGGTCGGTTTCCTTTGCGTCTTCTCGCAGGAGATGCTTGATGGGACTGGGGATTTTTCTCAGCTTGCGAGGCATCTCAAACAGGTCCATTTCGTAGTCTCGTTCGCGGACTTCGTCAGGAACGCAACTCGCCCATGTCTTGATCTTGGCGAAGCGAAACTTTTCCTCGTTGTACCGTGCCTCGCAGACATATACTTCCTTGTCTGGGGGAAACCCACGGGGTCGGCCCTTAGGAAATCTCGTGATGAACATGACGAAGCAGCGGTCGATAACCTCTTCTATGCGGTGGTCGCGATACTGCCCTGTCTTGACCACTTCCTTCTCGTAGAAATGCTTCTCGAATCGATGCACCGTCTGTTCTGGACGATAGTACCAGCATGCGTTGACCCAGACTTGTCCGGACGCATCCTTCCAAATCCGATAGAGTTGGGCAACAATGGGTTTGGACAAGTCATTGTGGTTACGAATGTGTACCCAGTCGCCTTTGCGGCTGTCAGCCCCAGGTTAGGAGAGGTTATGTGGGCGGCTCGTTACTTACCGACGCGCCATACCTCGCCATTGTGATGCGCTTCAGAGAGCGGCAGCTTCCCGTCGTCGTCGCGAAAATCATCGTCAGGTTTCGATTTCTGGTCGGCGGCCAATATACGGGCCTGTTTCTGCAGCTCCACGGCATCCTCGTAGATCTCACTGCCCTCTTCGTTATAGAGCTTGGCATTCTCAAACATGACCTCGATATCCGCAAGAAGTTGGTCGACGCTCTGATACTTCTTGCGCTTTGCCTTGCGCTTAATAAGATCGAGTGCCATGGGATTCAGAATGGCTTCGTAGTACTGGGGATTGGCTTTGGCCTCGGGTAGCTTTTCAAAGGGAACAATGCGCGGTTCGCCATCGTCATTTTTGAACTTCCGCAAGCCCTTGATGACGGCATGAATGCGGGCCTCCATAGGGGTAAATACCTTTGGGGGCCGGCCACGCTTCTTGTGCACATCTTCATCGTCCAATTTGTCCTTCTTGCCGAAAGAAGCGCGACCTCGTCGACGACCTCGCCGACGACCTCCCTCATCGTCTGAGTCGTCATCTTCCTCAAAGTCTTCCTCATCTTCTTCATCCTCGTCCATTTCCTCGTCCTCGGCGTCTGGTGGGGGGGATTCATCCATCTCTGGCAGCTCGCCGAGATCTGGAAGCTCAGCCTCTTCGGGTTTGATCTCACCCTTCTGGATCATAGCTTGCAGCTTAGCAACAAATATCTCTCGCAGGCGAACGGCCTGTCCAAAGATGGGAGCGGATGGTCGATTATAGACCTGAGCGTTGTGAGAGATGAGAGCGACATCGCGAACAAACTCGGAAAATGCCGTGTACTGCTTCTTCTGGATTTTGCCCTGTACAAAAGGAGTCAATGGTAAGATCACGGGAAGGACTAGAGTCCAAACTCGAACCTACCCGAATGGTGCTAAATGCGATAGGTTCCTTGATCACATCGGTGTAGTCGGGAATTAACCTTTTGTTTGGTATCCGTTGGAATCCCGCTGCTACCTCCTCGTCACTGCAAAGATATAGGTTCTCAGTCCCGATTCTTAAATGGAGATTAGAAGCATTTGCGGGCGTACTGTTCTCTGTAGGTGCATAGGTAGTGCGAAGTGGTCTCAATGAGATCCAAAAGGTGCTGTTGATCCCGTTGGTCTGCATTGTCCGGTTTCTGCTCGTCCATATCCTCGTCGCCCTCGGCGTCAACATCGTCTTCGCCCTCGGCATCGACATCCTCGTCGGCGACCGCGTCGGCCATGTGGACATCGCGATCAGCGGCGCCCTTAGCCTCGATGGATTCGCGCACCTCGGACGCGTTCCCGTCCCGTCGCGCAGCCATTGCGATTGGAGCTTGTCGCACGGGGTTGTCGGTGTGGTTGGGCGCAACAGGTCGAATGAGCCCAGGGTCGGCCCGGGATTCAGGGGAAGGTGTCAGAAACTTGAGCGCTGTGTCGCAACAGATAGATCGGAAGGTGTTTTGGCTACCAACAGTTGGACGGTGCAAGGCAGGCCATTTTTTGTTTGGCGCGTTGGGAGACTCGCCAGTCGCACATGCTGCAGCTGTCAAGGGCTGGCTAGATCCTTCTGGTCTGGGGGAGCTGACTAAGGCGCCTTCCATCCCGAAAGACGAGGATCCACATTTGGAATCCTTGCCCAATCAAGACGCCCGAGACAGTTGCGCCCGCCGCTTCTGGGCCGGAGGAGGGCGGCTGGCCCCGGCGTGATAGCCAAGGCCCAAGGGCTGGCTGGGGGTTGATGGGGCATTTGATACCAGGATTGCTTTGTGATCCTACTCTTACGGGCGGACCATGTGCCAGCACTCTTCTTTATCAAGTCTTCAAGCTGCTCGGCTTTAATCCCATATTCACCCAGAGAACTTTCCTTTGTGTATGAAATCTGTTAGCGACCTACGGTTTATTCTCCGAGTCAGTGACAAAGGTCAGATCATTCCCAGTGACCAGGTTTCACCCTGCTCTGAAACTGACTTCCAGGCCACTTCCACAACAAAGAAGAGGTCTGGCCTTTCTTTTCTCACAGTTTCTGGAAGGGAAGACCCGCGGGTAATTTTCGTACCTCCATCTCAGATAACTAGAACGAGTGGCCCAGCATCTCATTTCTCTGGCGATGAGAGTGAGGCCTACGTCTGAATATCGTTGACCAAGACGAGACACTTGCTCCTAGATAATTCAAGAAGCTCGTGTATCACTATTCACTATGCCTATACGCATGCGGGTTCGTGGTCCCTGGGGGGTCGAGACCATACAGGCCGAGGACGACTGGACTCTCGAGCAGCTGGTTAAAACCATCCAGGAGAAATGCAGAGTATCAGAATTCTCTCTCAAGTCTGGGTACCCGCCCTCAGAACTCGACCTTAGAGCCAAGCAAACGCCCATCAAGGATCTCAAGCTCAACGGAGAGACATTGACTCTGGTCCCTGCAGCACGAGAGCTGGAAGACGCGCCCGTACCGGAAGCCAAACGGGCAAAGACGGTACCTGAGGCCCCTGCTTTCCAACCCAAGGGTGTTGAGGCAGATGAGACGACCGTAGAATGGCCAGAGCAAGGAGGCTATCTTGGTATGCCGATGCTGACGCTGGCCCGCAGAGCTTCATCTTGCTGACTTATCACTCCAGTCTTGCGTGTCATGCCCGACGACAACAGCTGTATGTTTACAGCCTTTGGTGGTGTCATGCAGATTAGCGATCCGGCCGCCCGCCTGCGCAGAGAGATTGGCGAGCACATTCTCAACAACCCGGACAAGTATAGCAAAGCGATCCTCGAGAATCTCGACCCAAAGGTGTACGTAGAGCGTTTGCAGGATCCGCAGCGCTGGGGCGGTTCTATCGAGCTCATGTGCTTGAGTGAGATCTACAATATTCAAATATGCTCTATTGACGTCAAGGTAAGCAAGCACCTTTGCTGGTTGAGACGATGGCTTGCTAATTGACCGCCACTAGTACGCTCGAGTGGACACGTACGGAGAGGGCAAGGACACACGTTGCATTCTTCTCTACTCTGGCATACACTATGACCGGATCGCACAGAGCTTTGAACTTGGCTTGCCTGTGGACTCTGATGTGACGCAATGGGGTACCGAGAACGACGATGTGATCAAGAAAGCGAAGGAATTGGCAGCCCAACTTAAGCGTCAAGACTATTATACCGATACGCATGACATGGTTATTCGCTGCAATGTGCCTGGCTGCGAACACTGGATCGGCTCGGGGGAGAAGGACATGGTCAAGCACACCAAGGAGACCGGTCATGCCGCGTTTGAAGAGATGAAGCTGTCCGACTGATGGTTGGCCAGGGCGTGTATGGCTGCATCAAGCGCAGGCATGCAGAAATTTGGTCGGGAAAGCACACAGCGTACGCGAGATGATCGTCTTTGAGTCATAGATTTGCCAGCGAGTTCCATACATTGCAGTTCTTGAATACTGTCTTTCTCCTAAAGTCCGTTACGATACAAGCGGCATCGTGTACATGTACAGGTCTTCTATTGTGTGTTGCGTTTGGCGTTTAGAGCCAGAGGGGACCTGGATTACAGGTCCTTCTTCGGCTCTGCACGGCCCTTGCCGTGGATCGCATCCATGTTTGCCAAATCGAGGCTCAAGAACTCGTGCTTGTTCTTCCACTCCTGCTGGCTGGCCGCAAATCCAGCGCTCTGTGCCGGCGGCGGTGGCGGATCCGTGATCTTGGTGATGAGGTACGCGGTGGAAGCCTCAGCAATGCCATAGATCAGCACGCCAAGTAGCGGTACCCGTAACAGAGTATAGAAACCTATCCCGAACCCAAACAGTAGGCCTTCGCGGCTGTGGAACCAGGCCTTCTTCTCCTGTTTGGTGAAGTGGATGCGAGCAAAATACGGCTCCAAGAGCTCTCGCATCAAACTCCTCGAGGCGAAATAGGTCTGGAGGAAAATGATCAAATACCGTCGCGGCAGGAAGATGCCTGTACCAAAAATGACGGATGCTGGACCAAGGCCCACTGCCTTGTTGAAGGTGTAGAAACTGGCCGCCGGGAGTACAAATCGACCAACAATGGGCAAGTATGAGAGCGCGAAGATGGCGAGAGAGATGAGGCCTTTCCGAGCAAACCTCCAGAGGAACATGGTCGTGGCTTCGGCAGTGCTGGTGGTGTGCGTGCTTCCGTCCTTCTTGGAGTACTGGCGAAGGTTCGGATAGTACATATCTCGAAGCGAGTCGGGGCTTTCACCCTTGTGCTTCTGGACATATGTGATATCGACCCATTGAAGAGAGTCCATGAACCTATGGATGTTAAGTCAATGCTATCCATGGGGTCTGAGACGATGGCACCGTCGGTGGTGCCTGGTCACTCACAGGTTGTCAAGGGTGGGTGTGATGTAGCGCATCAGCGTCATGAGGAAGAGAGGGATTTGCAAAACATGATTCTCAATGAAATGGAGCCCGTGGACGATCTTATCGTCCCACGTTACCACATCGAGGTTGACCACAAAGGAAAGCACCCATAAGAAGACCCTGACTCCGATAATCTAGGGATAGGTTAGCGACGAGCCTCGGCGGATTTCAACCATAGGTCTTACTGGGACTGCAATCAGGATGCGGATGATGATGCCGGATGCTACGGCAATGGCGGCCTGCTTGTAATGTTCATTGGTGAAGATGCCAGGGTTTTGTAATGCTCGTTGAGCTATGGATGCATGTAATCAGCGATCATGTCCATCTCATAGACGGCACCGGTTTCAGGGTCGCGCACCTCCCACCAGAGTAAGTTGTACGCCTCGAATGATGGCATTGATGTCGAAATTCGAGACGTCAAAGGCCTCTTTCAACTTCTCCTTGTCAACCTGGGGTTTTCGTATGTCAGACATCCTGAGGTCCTTAGTCGGCAAACTTTACTTGATCAATTATGAAAAAAGATGTTTGAACCCGTCAAGCTTGGTGTAGTAGCTGTTAGAAGTTATTGTTGGTATTAATATCTAGGCGATGACAGAGGACCCAGCCCTCTTTGAGATGATGTCACCTTAGTGGCTGGGGCAGAGGTGGGTTCCCCAGCTATCGTGTTTCCGGCGTCCTCCGTAAAACCTTCAATCTTTGGTACTTTCGAGTTACTCTATCTCCTGCGAGCCAGATTGGAACAGCTTGCTTGGAGAAGAGTCTATTCTCGAGAGTGCCAGGGAGAATCGGCATAGTCAGAAAATATTTGAGACTATCAAATACGGCAAAGTGTCTTGGAAGGAAACTCTTGACTACCTAGGTACCTAACAATAGAGTGCTTGGAATTCCTTGCTAGAGTGGTACACACTTCCAAAGGTTGCTAGTGTCCTTGTAGACGGAAATAAGAGCGAGCTTAGCCTTGACCTCACCAAAACGGCTCGACGACACGGGTGCTCCCAGCGCGTAGCGGGGCTGCGACAGAACCACTTTAGTGGCATTCCAAGCCGACACTACCGATCGGAGGAGGAGCTGGAGGAGCTAGGGCCCCTGAACCGTCCTCCAACTCGGCGCGTGCGCGTTCGTCGTCCACTGAGCAGCCACCAGCCTGAGGATCCATGGATGCTCGCTCCGATTGAGCAATGAACCTCCAGACCCCTGCAAAGCCTCCGCGCCGATACCAACCACTCTGATTCCCCAGTCCTTTCCTCACCAATTCAAGAAAAGCTCTATCCTTTACAATCCCCGCCTATCACAAGTGACGAGGGCTCTTATTATCCTGCATTGCTAGATTGCAGTGCGCGTGTCTGCCTTTTGATCGAGCAGAGGCGCGTTGCGGCGAGCTGAACATACTGGGAACCAAGGTCCATGCCATGGTCTGAGGTCAGCCCGGCACTCAACAGAGCTCACGAGACCAGATTGCCGGGGCCAGCCATGCTCAAGTTGCTTGCGATCCCGTCATGAACAAGCGATCTTGTTCTATCTAAGCTTCGCAAGCTGGTGCTCAATATACTCTCTCATGGATCGCCCAAGACCCGTCGGCGCTCCTCCGCTGGGACCCCGCCGGGTATTCACTGCGCCTGTGGCTGCGACCGCGCCAGAACCAGCCGGCTCGCCCTCGACGGCTGACGGCGTTGTCGAGACGCTATACGTGCATCCGTCAGCGAAGATCGTTGCCTTCACGGCCGGACCTCGCAACTTTTCTATCAGTCCGAGAGCTGGAGTTCCTGCGGACATCGAACCTGGGTCGTTGCCATGGTCCTCTCAGTTGGAACGGACCATCGCCGTCGGTGAGTACCGGGCACTCATTGTGCGACATTATCTTGCCACGTTTCTGACGTTGAACAGGTTCCTTTTGTATTTACAGGGCCCCCGGATCCGTAGCCTTTTTGAGTTGCGGATCAGCACTGCAACCCATCCTTCCAAAGAGTCAATGTTGGTGCATCGACGAGATATCGAGCAAATTCATATTGCAGATACGAAGACCGCAATACTGGCGGATAGAGATACCCGTTGGCGATGCAGAGAGCGACCAGCGAGCGCAGACGTTGAGGCATGTCCTTGATAAGGTCCTGCAGTTTGAGAAGACTCCCTGCCCATTCCAGAGAGCTTTCACTGTCGTCCTCCCGGAACGGCCCCAGACTCCGGTCAAGAAGCGACCATGGACACCCGTCCAAAGAACAACTCCGGTTCAATTGCCGCCCACACCAGTTACACCTGTCGAAACGACACCCAAACCGAGGAATCGAGACCGCGAGCCAAGCCCATCACTGCAACTTGAGACTCCCACCAAGGTCTCTCGTGACGAGGCAGACAAGTACAAGAGCCCGCCGGTCAAGTCCTTAGTAGAATCGATCGAACTCAAGATACCCGAGGAGAAGGCATCCCCGCATCCAGCAATGGTGGACCAGCAGTATTTAGACGAAGAGACGGCCAGTGGTCAACCGGAAGCAGTATCAGCCTTAACCCCGGAGTTGGACCAGGAACAAGAATCAGAAGTAGCAAGTACCGTTTCGGAGGCACAACCCTCTCCGGTATTGCAGCAGCAAACACTAGAAGAAGAAGAAAAGCCTTTGGAGCTACCTGAACCGGCCCCCGCCACCGTTGAACCTGAACAGGAGGAGCCACGGTGCGAGGGGATGGCGCGACCGGAGAGCATTGCGAGGGACATGCACCCTGAGACTTCGCCGCCTACGTACCAGATACTCCCTCGTCTTCCGAAAGAACAATCAGAGTCACAAGAACCGGAAAGGTTACCAGTCATGGACATGCCGAGGGTGCAAGACGAGCCCGCAGTGCTCGAGAGCGTGGAGGAAGAGCTCGGAGACTCATCTCCAACCACCTTGGAGGGCACCGGATTGATGCGCACTACCTCAAAAAGACTCACCAGCTTTGCCCGACTGCAAGCACGGCGGTCTGTGACTGCCCCTCCTCAGCTCACTCTTCACTCATCCCCTCCGTCCAAGACGAGGCGGCAGCCCTCGGCGAGCGAGTCATCAGAGGCGACAGAGTCCAACTCCCCCACGGAATCCTTTCATAGTGTGCAGTCGTGGCTGTCTCCGATCACCCCATTGCCGCCATCCCCGCCCATGTCCAGCACCGGCGACTCGCCCGAAACGTTCCCATACCCTCACGAGAACATCCGATTACCAAAGCACGTCTTGGCCGCTAACCAGAGAGATACGTCTGAGGCAACAGCCACACCAACGCAAGTCGAAGCTTGGGGCCTTAGTCCCACTGGTGCTGACATACTCAGCATCGGCAGCTCCTCTGCTACGTCGTCAGTCTACGAGGACCCCGGGAAGCCCATCCTTGATTCTGCTGTGAGCCCGGATGCAACACAAGACGACACTATCACCCTGCCACAGTCTACGTCGGACGCACCTGCTACTACAACTGCCACTCCTTCACCCCGTCCTGAGGTGCGACACCGCGCCACCACCGCCTCGATCTCCCTGTCCAACCGCCATCGCGCCCTGTCACCACTGCCACCCGCAGCCAACCTCTTCTCCCCGCCGGCCCAGCGCCGCGTCGTCTCTCGTCCTACTACCCGCCTGGAGGCCGTCCGCCGCATCCCTAGCGCCATCATCCACAAGACGTGCGAGATCCTGCTCTCGCCTCCTTCCCACCTCATCAACCTCATGCTCAAGGTCGCCGCGCGTATCGCCGCCGGCGAGTGGCGAGGCCTCGTCTTTGGCCAGGGAGAGGCCGGCGAGCACATCCCCGTGCAGTGGGACTACACAGATCACGGCGACGCCGGCATGTACCCGTGGGCGGAAGAAGACGACTTTTCGCCTGCGTTCAGGCGGAGGGCGAGCGTAGCCCCTGCCAGCGGCAAGATTCGTCAGGGCGACGACGAAGAGGGCGAGACTCGCCCTTCGAGCTCGGCGGGCTCCGGGCGGAGTTGGGAGGTTGACTAGAGGGCTGTCTCCCTGCCGTCCCGAATGCCCTCGGGAGCGATCCAGTCTCTCAGGGCTCACCTTTGAATCATAATCGCCTTTACAGCCTCCTCTGGTCCATGGATTGGATCTCCACCTCCACCATCCATCATTCTTTATGGAATTATCTTGTACTTGTACGACTTTTTTAATGTACCAATCACGAAACCTACTCGGCATACTCGGCATGGGGCAAGGGCATTTTGCGGGCGTTGGAAAAAAGCAAGTAACTTGCGAGCACACTCGAGGAATCTGGTCAGCATTGCGTGTTTGAGCATCGGGAGGAAGGAGGCCGTGGCTGGCATCTATATTCTGTCCCCTAGTGTTTGCTCTTTTTCCCCCCTCCTTGGAAGAGTTGTATTTGTCCCTGTCTGGCGCAAATAGCTGAAAGATCCCAGATGCGCTGCTACCTAATTACAAAACCTGTAATCCTCACGAGGAATGCCTTCAACGTTCATGTGCGACCCATCACTTCTGTTGTCTCTGGCCTGCACTGTCTCATCCCTGAATATCGCGATGCGATAAACGACAAGTGTTGAATCTCTCTGCCCGATTAACGGTCTTGGGCAGTGGTCCCTGTATTTCGCCGCTCTCGGCCTACTCCTCGACCACATTGGTAACCTGCCACCAAGTCATCCTGCCCCCCATAGGGCAAAAGATCACCTCCTCATATCCATACTGGCCCTTGAGCTGTCAATACTTGGCCGCAGAGAGGAGCTGCTGCTGCGTCTCCTCCTAGCACGTTGCTCCCCAGGGTCTGACGGGTTGAGGCCGGACTGCTTGGCAAACATGTTGAGGATATCAGTCAACGAAACCACGCCGGTGAGCTTGCCGGACAGATGCGCGCCAGGCATAGCGGCGGCCGGGACCGAAGCCGGGAAGCCCGGAGATGGGAGGGGCGACTGCGGTGCAGAGGTGTTGCCCGGGGCGGGGAGGATGACGGTGGAGTCACGAGTTGCCCCGGTGCCAGAGGTGTTGGCCGGTGCCGAGGCGGCTGACGAGGCAGTAGCTGGCTTGACGGGGGCGAGCAACGGCGTCGCAGGGGCGCTGGGAGAAGGACTGGCGGACTGGACCACCCACATCCGGTGAGACTGCGTCGCGACGAGCTTTGCGACGGTGTGCATGAGGGTGGAGTAAGGGTTCACATAGAAGACGGGGAACGAGTCACGGCCTTTCTCGACGCCGCGCTCGGTCAGGATGACCGAGATGAAGTGCATGCAAGACTGTTGTAGCAGCGGCAGGCTGGTCGCCGAGGTTAGGTGCTTGACATCTGCCGTGGAGATGTTGCCCACGACGTTCAGCCCGTTATCGACAACGGCCACCGATGTCAAACCCTCATTATTCATCAGGGTCAGGGCGTCCGCAAGTTGGCTATCGCCACTGGATAGACAAAATGGTCAGTAAAGTCACCACAGGGCACAATCTCGAGGAGTGTGGGCCTTACTTGATGGCAATGATCTGCTGCGAGCCAAGCTGGAGGTCTGTCAGGGTGGCGGGGTAAAGCCTATCAATTACAGGGAAATTGACGCGCTCGTTCCAGAAGAACTCGACAACCTTCAGTTGGCTGAGAGCTCCTATCACCGCGGAGCTTTGATCGGTGATTAGGATCTGGTGGATCCCACTGCCGAATATCTCGATGGCTTGTGCCAGGTTCTGGTCGGCCGGGATGGAGACCAGTGTCTCCTTGCGACATATCGCTTGGATGTCTCTTAGCGGGATGGCAGTCCGCTCGCGGGCTCTGTTGGCGATGTCGTCACACAGCTGGACATGTTCCTCGTCGGGCTTGGCCAGGCCGACGACGACAAGGAGGTAGGAATTGAGATCGTTGTAATCAAAGGTTGAGACGGCTTTTTTGGACGAGGGATCCTCGCGGACTAGGACAATTCCGGGCGGCGTATTCCTGACAAGAGTCTGTTGTACGCGCGGTTAGCCTGATTGTTCCAAGAGTTCATGTCCGGATGCCATGCGGTAGGTGGCGCACCATGGTTGCTTCTTCGACGCTCGTGTTCAAGTCCACCCATCTGACGTCATCCTGCGAGATCAATTCGCCAACGGCGACATCGCGCCAATCCCTGCCGACAAAGCGAGGATTGGGCTGGCGCCCCTGAGGCGGATAGTTGAGCAGCTCCTGGACCGCAGCTTGAGTGAAGGAAGGATGTCGTTGCTGGCGCGGGGAGGGCGGAGGGTTGCGAAGGTTCTCGGCAAAGCTCTGCCGGTGGGAAGAGGCGTGCCCGGACCTGTGCAGGCTCGACTGGGAGCTTGACCTCTCTACAGATCCCGACGAGCTGGTGCTTCCGGGTACGGCGGGCGCGGCTTTGCCTTGTGGCGGCGATGTCGAGTCCATGGCTTTGGGCTAGTGGAGGCCCGTGGTATGTCTTCAAGAGTCTGGTGTGAGGGGAACAGCAAGCTGAGTGGGATATGATATAGTCGATGAGTCTCTCGAGGTGATTGGGGTTTTTGTTTGAGCGGGTTGTGTGTTTGCGATGGCGCAAAGGTGGTTTGTGTCGAGGCTGCTGGTCAATGAGGGGCCAGATGTATATGGAGGTGACGGTGGTGGTTGGTGGTGCGGCGCCCAATAGCTCCAGGTGCATGATATGACAAGCAGCGGAGTGGGGTGAGCGCTGTGGAAGCCAAGCCCAGCTTCGCGGTCCCGGACCATCCAAGACTCCCGCCCTGCAGCGGCACGCAAACAAGATCACATGAACCAGTTTATGGCTTCATATGGAGATGCCGGGTGTCTTTCCTTCTTTCACATATTGGAATGTGTTCCATTGCTTTGTGACGCTCGAGTGATTCCAGTCAGTGATGCAAGTGATGATGGTGCTGATAAGATAGCAAACAATGTACCAGCCTTACAAGTGGCAAGGTACCTACCCAGGAGGTGTGTAGTACTGTACAGGTATGCAAGGGTGAGAGTACATCCTGACGGGGAGAGTCCTCTGGTCTTCTGTCTTCAAATAAACGCTCAACAATTCGTCCAGAGCAGGGAACGGAGTTTGTCTCATTCACATGTACCTTTTAGTATATTTGGGCGCTTTCCCCTGCCGCTACCTCCATGGATACTGGGTGATGCATGTGATCGCTTTAGTGGGGTTGCCTGTCCAGAACCTACAACTTCCGGGGCCTTGGTCTGCTTGGGCCCAAGGGCCAAGGGCCGCCGGCGGCCTTTCCTGGAGGAAGGCCCGGAGAAGTGCGTCTCAGCAGGTGATACAGCACCGTAGGGCGAAAATAGTGTCATCTGCCCAACTTGCAAGTCCCGAGAGTTTCGCCTGTCCCAGAGTCGGAACACCCAAAAGGGTGGGCTCATGCAATCGGTCTGCTTCTAGAGGCCATGGCATGGCCAGGCCCGTTGCGACCCAAATCAAGCTCGATCCAACTCTCCGATGCTTCCTCATCTGTTCTCTTGAGTGTGCCGAGATTTAGCGCCCGTTACTAAACCAATAACCACCACCCGCCAAAGACAACAAAAACATTGCCCAATACCTAAAGTAAGTAGGTGCAAGAGGTGAGTGTTTTGCATTGCATGCTGACTCAAACCCTGAACACGACTTGGTCGCAAATGTCTGTCTAACTTTTGACTACTACTGTAGGGAGAGGTAAAAGAGGAATGACTAAGAAAAGAAGAAAGAAAAAGAAGAAAAAAAAAGGCCAAAAAGGCATCGTGAACAAACACGTCAAAATCTAAGCGAGATCTCCATTGGGTGGGAGAACTGAAGTTTTGTGCCTGAAAGTAACTTGAGTTTCCAGGGGATGAGCGCTGGCGCTCTTATCATTAACTAAAATCCCTACCGTCCAATGTTGATAGGAAAAAAATCAACTGGGCTGCCCCTCCACGCGACTTGACGACCCTTGGCCAAAATATTGACAATTTCTACGCCAATCCTCGACTTTTCTCCCCCTTCACCTCACCCCGCCTTCAACCTGACCGTGTTGGGAACAAAGGATCGCCGCGTCTTCCAACCTCGTCCCCCCTGGAGAAACGAAGTATCACCCCTTCACCCCGATTCGACATATCATACGCCATACCAGCAGGCTCTCTGCAGCGTCGCCCGTCCCCGTCTTTTGTTCCTAGTTGTGCGACAAGGCCGTTTGACAAGGACAAATCCCCCGCAAATCGCTCCACCACAGCGGCCCTCATTCTGACCTCGTCCACGTCCTCACTCTCTGACCTGGAGCTGGCCGCCTACCAGGCACGATAACCAAGCCTGGCATATCCTCCCAAGGCCGAACCAGCTTGGAGGCGACCGATCATTTGATTTCCTTTGTCTCTTTTCTACACCACATCTGCCATCACCATGTCTATGCTACCCGCAGAGATCACGGCCGAGCTTGGCCAGCTCCTGCAGGCTCTTCAGTCGTCGGACAACTCTGTTCGCTCGCAGGCCGAGGACCATCTGCTCAATAACTGGACGCTCACACGCCCAGAGGTTCTGCTCATGGGATTGGTAGAGCAGATCGGTGGGCAAGGAGATGCATCAGTAGGCGCAACCCTCCAGGATCCCTGAATTGACATTCTTGACTGCGCCGCTAATCACCTTGGACACCCGCAGATACGCACGTTTGCTGCCCTCATATTCCGGAGAATTGCTTCCAAGACGCGCAAAAACGACAAGGGCGAGAACGTCGACCTGTTCACATCTCTCTCAAACGACCAGGCAGCCATCATCCGCCAGAAGCTCCTCGAGACTCTCGCTGCCGAAACCGACCGGCCCGTGAGGAACAAGATCAGCGATGCTGTCGCCGAGATCGCGAGACAATATTACGAGAATGGTGGGTAACGCATGGCATTGCAATCACTACCTGTTGGACAGGTCCCAAACTTACATACCACCAGATAACACCTGGGCCGAGCTTCTCGGCGTTCTGTTCGAGCTCAGCATTGCGCCTGATGCTGGCAAGAGGGAAACTGCCTTCCGGGTCTTCACAACGACCCCTGGCATCATTGAGAAACAGCACGAAGACGCTGTCGCTCAGGCCTTTGCGCGCGGCTTTAAGGACGACTCCGTCGCGGTATGCATGCCCTTGCTCCCGTCTATGCTTGCCTTTCTTTTGCATGCTGACCCTTCACGCTAGGTCCGCCTGGCTGCTATGGAAGCCTTCGCAGCCTTCTTCCGATGCCTTAACAAGAGGAATCAGACCAAGTATTTTGCCTTGCTTCCCGAGGTCCTGAACATCTTGCCCCCAATCAAGGACAGCCACGACTCGATAGATCTGAGCAAGGCGCTCGTAGCCTTGATCGATCTCGCCGAGACATCGCCCAAGATGTTCAAGACATTGTTCCATAACCTCGTTCAATTCAGCATCTCGGTCATCCAAGACAAGGAGCTCACCGACCTCTGCCGCCAAAACGCCCTCGAGCTTATGGCCACTTTCGCCGACTATGCACCCTCGATGTGCAAGAAGGATCCTTCATATGTCAACGACATGATC
Source organism: Thyridium curvatum (assembly GCF_004353045.1). NCBI lineage: Eukaryota > Fungi > Ascomycota > Sordariomycetes > Thyridiales > Thyridiaceae > Thyridium > Thyridium curvatum. The sequence continues at coordinate 85,968 of NW_022156820.1, read as the reverse complement.
ACACAGTGTCTCAGCTTGATGACAGACCTGGGAGAGGATGATGACGATGCCGCCGAGTGGCTGGACTCTGACGATGTAGGTATCCCTCCGGTGTGAGTCTTTCTGGGGGTGGCGAAATACTGACATGCTTGTCTAGCTCGACCAGGAGGAAAGCGACCTCAACCATGTAGCTGGTGAGCAATGCATGGACCGGTTGGCGAACAAACTTGGCGGCGCAACCATCCTGGCTCCTATTTTTGCCTGGCTCCCCAGGATGATGACATCGACAGCCTGGCGGGATCGACACGCAGCCCTGATGGCCATTTCTGCCATCTCCGAAGGCTGTCGTGATCTTATGGTGGGCGAGCTCCAGCAGGTCTTGGATCTCGTCGTCCCCGCGCTCAAGGATCCGCATCCCCGTGTCCGCTGGGCTGGCTGCAATGCCCTGGGCCAGATGAGCACCGACTTTGCGCCTACCATGCAGAAGGAACACTACGACACCGTGCTCAAGGCCATTATTCCCGTGCTCGACTCCCCTGAGGCCCGTGTCAAGTCGCACGCCGCTGCTGCCCTTGTCAACTTTTGCGAGGAGGCCGAGAAGAGCATCTTGGAGCCGTACCTGGACGATCTCTTGTCCCACCTGTTCCAGCTGCTCCAGAACGAGAAGCGCTTCGTGCAAGAACAGGCGCTGTCCACGATTGCCACGATTGCGGACGCGGCAGAGCAGGCCTTCGGCAAGTATTACGACACGCTCATGCCCCTCCTCGTCAACGTCCTCCAACGAGAGAACGAGAAGGAGTACCGCCTTCTCCGTGCTAAGGCGATGGAATGCGCCACCCTGATCGCTCTCGCTGTTGGCAAGGAACGCCTTGGATCCGATGCTATGACCCTCGTCCAGCTCCTTGCCAACATCCAGACAAACATCACCGAAGCTGATGATCCCCAGGCGCAGTATCTGATGCACTGCTGGGGTCGCATGTGCCGAGTCATGGGTGCCGAATTTCTTCCATTCCTGCCCAATGTCATGCCGCCACTTCTCGAGCTCGCGAGCGCCAAGGCCGACATCCAGCTGCTCGATGACGAGGATCAGGTGGAGAAGATCCAACAGGAAGATGGCTGGGAACTTGTGCCGCTGAAGGGCAAGATGATCGGGATTAAGACGAGCACCATGGACGACAAGCACATGGCCATTGAGCTTCTCGTCGTCTATGCTCAGGTTCTTGAGTCTGCTTTCGCGCCCTACGTTGCCGAGATCATGGAGAAGATTGCCCTACCCGGCCTCGCTTTCTTCTTCCACGACCCTGTTCGCTATGTATCCGCCAAGCTCGTGCCCCAGCTTCTCAGCTCGGTCAAGAAGGCGTTTGGAAACAACTCAAACGAGCTGAGGAATCTCTGGAGCGGTACATGCGAGAAGCTCCTCGAGGTTCTAAGCGCCGAGCCCGCCATCGACACCCTGGCTGAGATGTACCAGTGCTTCTACGAGTCTGTCGAGGTTCTCGGCCAGCCATGTTTGACGCAGGACCACATGGACAAGTATATGGACAGCGTACAATCCACCCTAGAGGACTACAAGGATCGTGTCGCACAGCGTGAGGAGGACAAGCGGAACACTACGGCCGAAGATGCCGAAGATGAGGAGGAGGAGCTTCAAATGGCCATTGAGGACGACCAGACTCTTCTGTCAGACATGAACAAGGCCTACCACGTCATCTTCAAGTATCACGGTGCCGACTTCCTCAGGGCCTGGGAACGCCTCATGCCTACCTATGAGGGGTTCCTGCGTTCTGCCGAGACGACGCAGAGACAGTGGGGACTTTGTATAATGGACGACGTCCTCGAGTACTGCGGCGCCAACAGCATTCACTATGCCAACTACATCACGCAGCCGCTCATCGACGGATGCAAAGACCCGTCGGCCGCCATCCGCCAGGCCGCGGCCTATGGCATCGGTGTGGCGGCACACAAGGGTGGCCAGCCGTGGGCTCAGTTTGTCAGCGGCGCCCTGCCTTTCCTGTTCCAGGCCGTGCAGATTCCCAACGCCCGGAATGAGGATAATGTGTATGCCACCGAGAACGCATGCGCTGCCATTGCCAAGATTCTGCACTACAACGCCGCCAATGTGGCCAACCTGGACAACGTCATTGTCCAGTGGGTCGAGACCCTGCCGGTGACCAACGACGAAGAGGCGGCACCGTATGCTTACGCCTTTGTGGCTGAGCTGATCAACAAGTGAGCCGACCGATTTTCTGACCCGATGACTCTGGACCTCTTTGCTAATGAACATTGTACAACAGACGCCATCCTGCAGTTATGACCCAGGCACCCAAAATCTTTGTCTACATCGCCCAGGCGCTAGAAACCGAGTCGTTGTCTGGCCAGGCCGCACGCAAGGTGGTCGAGGCAACACAGACGCTCATTAGGGAGACGGGAACAGACCCGGCCCCTCTGCTTCAGCAGTTCTCGCCCGAGGCGCAGCAGACCATACAGCAATATTTCGCCTAGTTTGCCAGTATTCTGGGGACATTGGGGAAGGGGACGAGGGGCTCCCGGTGTAAGCTGCTCAGCGGTAGTGGGCGGTATTCTCTGATGGACAGATACCAGCAGAGTTAGATGATTAAGGGTTCAAGGCCGCAGGAATGGATGAAGCGAGACCAGTGATGATACCATACACTACGATGATTCCGAATTTGGTTCTATAATTGAGACAGAAAAATAAAAGTCGCATTCCCCTCAAAGGACTTCCATATGGAGTTCTTCCTTTATTTCTTATTTTATTGTTTTCTTCTTTGCCTAGGCATATATAGGCATGTCATGATGCACTCTCCTGTATGGGCCAAATCAAAAGGGATAAACCGGGACATGGTCTATGTTGAGAGGAGAGAGAGCAAGAGACACCAGCTGAGAGATGTTCACGACTCTGTATGCCGGCTGTAGGGTATGACACATCAAGGCCACTAGAGACGGGTGCGTGCGTTTTGGCTGCAAGGGGCGAACTGGAGCCATGTCGATCACTCTTGGGCTTGTCGCCAGCCCCAGGCTGGAGTCGGGATGGTGTGGATGGCACAGATGGTCAGAATAGTTGATGAGCTGTTGATCGAAGCAGGTACTTGACCAGTCATCATACCCGATCGTTTAGGTAGTGGAATAGCCCTTCCAGGTTCTAGAGCAATGGCATGCATACATTGTTCACATTGAGGTATCTACTGATGGACTTCCGTCAACTATTCTGACCTCCGCTTGGGATGGGTAAAGTCGACGGGCTGCTCAACTTATTCCATGGATACCGGATTATCGTTGCTGGAGAAGGTAATGATGTCCATTGGAGCTGAGGATTATCTTGCCCTGTGCGCAGCGAAGATCATTTACTCAGCCCGTGGCAGCGTCATGTGCAAAGAAAAACAAGGATACCCTCTACAGCAATGCAGGGGCGGGCGGGTGTGTTGCACAGGAGGATGACAGGAGATACGATAGAGAGAGGATTGATCGTAGGTGGGTGTGGGGTGCGTGCGATTGGCTCTGGGCTCTGGGGGGGAGACATGGGAAATGCCTCGCTGGCTGATGGCATTCTTTGAGAATTGCATCCCAAACCAAACGGTACATTCACCTGGCTGAGCGTGTTCACACATACGCGCCCATGTATCGCATCAGAAACGTTGCACCCTGTATGCCGGCAAATGGGGGGCAAACGAAATCCCCTACGTTTTTGGTGGGGTCAGAGCTTCAACAATTTAGTGCTTTTACTGACTGTCCTTGCCGTCGTCGCTCTTGGTTTCTGCCCGTCACCTGTTTTATTTGATTGATGGATGTTGCGAGCGTGGACCTCGGGCCCAAACGCGACGGCGTCTGGCCTGGTCTGTGGCTGTGGTGGGCATCAATTTTGGTTTAATTGGAGAACACGGAGCAAAGTGGCCGGCCGTCTTTGTTTTGTCAGCCGTTTGTCTACTGCCTGAAACGGTAGGCTCTTACGAGGAAGGCAAATTAGGTACGACAAGCAAGAAATGCCGGAACACAGTTTGTTCACTCAGCAAGCCGGCAGAAGCCACTGCGGCAATGTCATAAGACTTGAGCGGGTAGGTAGTCCAACAAGCCCGAAGGGGACAATGCCTGCGTGCCTGGTGAAGTTCTAGATTGCTGTCTAGTTCTCTTGGTATGCACTTGTTTCGTCTCTCTTAGCGAGGCACTTGATCTTAGAATTGTTATCACCATTCAGGGAAAGAAACCGAGGATCCAACGCAAAGTGCTAGATGCAGGACTCCAAGACGTGATGGAAGTCCCTTGTTTCTTCCACAGATATTTCGACCAATGGCTGTAGTTCCCATGCGGCAAGAATTCCAGGGTCTTGCCCCTCCCTTGGGACATTGCAGAATTAATGTATGTCCAAGTATGTGCCGTATGCGTGGCGAGGGTCCTGTGAAACTTAGTTTTCCTTCTTCCAGGTTGTTTTGCCAGAGAAGCCCATTCCGTTTTTCTGACCTAAAGTTGGCTCGGAGGCATGGCTAAGACATGGGATTCAGGTAGTTACATAGCATCGTATGACGACTCACACGCAAAGTCAAGTCGCTCCCCACTCACACACTGTCCACGCTACCAACCCTTTGATCAAGCCGACAAAGCTATTTCCCTGCCCTCCGTCCACCCTTCTCCCTGAGTCCTCAGGCCGTCGACGAATCGGGGACCCGCCTGCAGGCTATCCGGGAGGATGGTGGTGACCTTTGCTCTACCCAGCACCGACTAAGAAGGAAGGCCGCAAGCCCTGGACGGTAGTGTAGATACCTAGTGCCGCGTTCGATTAGGTAGGCACTCAGAGTTGGGTACTTATGCACGGCAAGGGTTTGTTGTGCTTGTACGGAGTAAATGATGGTGAATGTGGAAGAAAAGAGGGGAACACCGCCCAAAAAATATGGGCAGAAGAGCAGCCCAGATTAGGTAGGTAGAGGGAGGGGGGGGCCCGGGCCTGCCCTTTCTTGAGTACATGCGGCTATCCGTTTCCCAACTTCACACGAACCCCATCTGCCTACCTTTTGATTGTCTGCAGGATAAGGGAAGAGGCATAACGCAACCCGTCTCGGCCAGGCCAAACACCATCGTGGTACATCCTCAAAACCCGCCTGCAGTGCGCCATTTTGTCTGACTCTCTCGTCGCCCTAGTGCGCACTTTGTGTATCTGTGTGTGCGCCCGTCTCGCTGCCCTCGCAAAGAGGTGAGAAACGCAGAAAACGCAGAGACGGGGACAAGGGCCCCGTCTGGCACGCCAGTCCCAGCTTTTGGGCTTCTGGCTCCTTGGTGCGCCCCGCTGAGTCGCCTCTTCTTTTGCTCTGTTCGCACTTCCCATCGCCACTGGTTCGCCAGTGTCAGCTTGTACCACACCACCGCAAAGAAGCTGTGCTTTCTCGCCATCCCTTCAGACCCCCGCGTCCTTCCAAACATCCAAACAGTCGGCTGTGCGACCCTCGATCCGTCCTCGACCCCGATTCTCCCGACAATCTCGAAGGGTTTCCATCTTCCATCCGCTATCCTACGGAACCCACCGCTTGACCGAGTCGTTTGCTTCCGAACAGCACCGAGCGCCGCCCCGTTGTCGAGGAAATTGGCCGGGCAGATCTCAACCCCCCACCTCCCCCGGTGCAGCACGATCCGTAGAGAAGGAGTCTATCTTTGATGAAGCGACATTTCACAACCTCATCGACGGACCTTACAGATGTTATATGAGTCGAGGGAACCTCCGATCAACTGCCGCAACCTAACCGGTTAGGTGACACCTCTTTTCTCGCAGCCCTTGCTTGCCAAGACCCGAGATCAACAGGCTTCTCTCTCCACGAGCCCATGTGGTGGAAATGAACAACTACTATGGAACCCAGCTCTCCCAAGAGGAGATGCAACGCCGGCAGGCGCTCCTTGCCGCGCAGCAACAGAGGCAGCGGAATCAGCCGCCCAACGTGAACATCGCCGCGGCCAATGCTCAGTCCTTCGCACAGATGGGTCCCATGTCCGCCATGAGCGATGCACCCATGACCGGTGCCGACTCGCTCGACGATATCATCCGCGAAAACTCTCAACAAATACACAGGAGGCGCAGCCTGCCCCAGTCCTATAACCCGAACAACATCGGCCAAGGCGACGCGGATAGGAGAATTTCCATGCTGAACTACAACCAGGACCCCAACAACCCCTTCAAGGACTTCCGGTTTGATGGCATGGGAGCGCAAGCGGGTGGTATGCAAGGGAACTTCTCCGATATGGATACGAGCATGGGCCTCGGAGACGGTTCTGGCGGTTTCGGGCATCCAGGCATGATGCAGCTGCCACCCTCGGGCGACTTTGCCAACATATCCTCCGAGATGATGGGTAACATGATGGCCTTTTCGAACCTCAACATGAACACCCTGCAAAACGGCCCCAACTCGGCCGCAGACATGTTCAACTCTTCCGACATGAACTCGCAATTTAACCCCAATGTCTTGAATGCTATGGGGGGAGACTTCTCGATGGACACGAGCGTCGACAGTGTCCCTATGAGCGCCTCCAGTACCACTGGTCCGACACCCTTTGCGGTAGATGCCAAGGCGGACGACAGCATGTTATCCATGGACCAGGGATTCGACCCCCAGGATGTCATGCATACGCCTCACCAACAGTCCAACCCCGGCGCGCAGGGGTACGCCCCATCGGTCCCAACCCTATCACGGGAGACTTCGAATGCGACGAGCTTTCAGTCTCCAGCCTCGGCGCAGAGCACTAGGCCTAGCATGACCCCGACGACATCATCTGGTGTTGGATCGGGCGTACAGGCTGGACCCCAGCCGCCACCGGACATCAAGACCGAGAAGAGCATCTACTCCAAGAGCGGCTTCGATATGATACGAGCTCTCTATTACGTTGCTGCCAGGCCTAATCCCGAAGTCCAGCTTGGAGCTGTAGACATGTCCTGCGCCTTCGTCGTCTGCGACGTCTCTTTGAATGACTGCCCCATTGTCTACGTGTCGGACAACTTTCAGAACCTCACTGGCTACAGTAGGCACGATATCATGGGACAAAACTGCCGGTTCCTCCAGGCACCCGACGGAAACGTGGAGGCTGGCACCAAGCGCGAGTTTGTCGAGAATAGCGCCGTGTATAACCTCAAGAAGAAGATCCATGAGGGCAAGGAGGTTCAGCAAAGCCTGATCAACTATCGAAAAGGAGGCAAGCCGTTCCTCAACCTGCTCACCATGATTCCCATCCCGTGGGACACAAAGGATATCCGGTATTTTGTTGGCTTCCAGATCGATCTCGTCGAGTGTCCCGACGCTATTTCAGGCCAGGAGATGGGCGGCGTGCAGGTCAACTACAAGCACAGCGATATCGGGCAGTATATCTGGACACCGCCAAACTCGAGTCAGTGGGAGCCGGAGAACGGTCAGACGCTAGGCGTCGACGACGTGTCGACCCTCCTGCAGCAGTATAACCCCAAGGGTGTCGTGTCAGATTGGCACAAGCAGTCCTGGGACAAGATGTTGCTGGAGAACACCGACGATGTCGTTCACGTTCTATCCTTGAAGGGCCTTTTCTTGTACCTCTCGCCGTCATGCAGGAAGATCCTCGAGTATGATACGAATGATCTCGTCGGAAATTCTCTGTCCTCCATCTGCCACCCCTCCGACATCGTGCCGGTGACCAGGGAGCTCAAGGACACGCAGGCTGGCAGCCCCGTCAACATCGTCTTCCGTATCCGCCGGAAGCAGAGCGGATATACGTGGTTTGAGAGCCACGGCTCGCTATTTGTAGAGCAGGGCAAAGGTCGCAAGTGCATCATCCTAGTGGGGCGCAAGCGTCCCGTCTTTGCGCTGCATCGACGCGATCTCGAGGCCAACGGCGGCATCGGAGACAGCGAGATGTGGACCAAGCTATCCACTTCTGGCATGTTCCTCTACGTCTCGTCCAACGTCCGCTCGCTGCTTGACTTGCAACCCGACCAGCTCGAGGGCACTAGCATCCAGGACCTCATGCGAAAGGAAACCCGACCAGAATTCGGCCGATGCATCGAAAAGGCCAGGAGGGGCAAGATTGTGACTTGCAAACACGAAGTCCAGAATCGGAGATGCCAAGTACTCCAAGCACAAACCGTGCTGTACCCTGGCGATGCCGGTGAAGGGCAGAAGCCGACATTTGTCCTGGCACAAACCAGGCTCATCAAAGCATCGTCCCGCCACTTGCCGCCTCCTTCATCCACTACCAAGTCGACGCCGTCCTCGGGGGGTGCTCCCGACGACCGGAGCGTTGTCGGCGGTGGACGCGTTGCCGAAACCAACAACAACGTGATCTCTTCTGCCGCCTCCAAGGGCGCAGTGCGCCTGGGTAATCAGGACGAGGCGCTGGCTTCCGACGACAACATCTTTGACGAGCTCAAGACGACGCGTTGCACAAGCTGGCAGTACGAGCTGCGGCAGATGGAGAAGATCAACAGGATATTGGCTGAGGAGCTTGTCCAGCTTCTGACAAACAAAAAGAAGAGGAAGAGGAGAAAGGGTGTTGGCAACATCGTCCGAGACTGCGCCAACTGTCACACACGGAATACGCCGGAATGGAGGAGAGGTCCCAGCGGGCAGCGCGACTTGTGCAATAGTTGCGGGCTGCGGTGGGCAAAGCAGGTAAGCCCCCCCCCATCTTTGATCTTTCTGGCCCATGGGGAGAAAAAAACATGCCCCTTTTCATGCCCCTTTGTCGGCCACCATTTAATCTCTTATCTCTAACTCGATAGATGAAGACTGGCCGAGTGTCCCCACGCAACTCATCCCGCGGTGGAAACGGTGACACCCACTCAAGAAAGTCGAATTCGCCATTGCATTCATCGCCTCTCCATCACGAGGCCTCGGCCGAGAGCGGGAGCAGCGTTGCTGACGGTTCCTCCAAACGTCCCAGCCATGGTCACTCACGGTCCAAGGGCGGGAACAGCCCTATCGATAACGGGACCATCAATCCCGCGGGCCTGAACGCCCCTATGCCGTCCGCATACACGGGCAACATGCCGCCGCCGCAAAGTCAACCGCACCTTGCTGGCGGAAGGGGAGTATCTGGGACGGGTATGGCGATGGCTTCGATCCGGGAGGAATGAGGCCTCGTTCCCCTTGGTGAGAGAGGACATCACTGCCTGTCACCCCCCACCGCGACAGCGAGCGAGACTTGTCTGCCATATTCTACTGATTCCTGATCATCTTTTCTGGTTCTACTCTTTCTTGAAGGAACTCTCTCTGTCATGAACACCTTACCGAGATACCACTTTCCATTTTGTTACCGTCTTATTTCTGTTCTCATCATCATGATATCAAACAACAATTTTATCCCTACTTTCCGGGTCTTTTCTTTTCTTGCTCCGCCGAACATGAGCAGTCCGTGGCGCAAACCCCTACCGCCTTGAAATCAAGTATCAGACCTAAACCCACTGAGAAAGAGAAGCCCCGCCCATTTGGGCCCTTCCGATTGTATCTATTGTGTTTATTATTCTGGCCTTTCCTACCAGCTCTTTGGGCAGAGTACAGTACGGTCCTGGAGGTCAGCGTCGCCCGGTTGATCTTTACTGTAACAACACACGATTCCCAACCCCCTCACCTGTCTGGAAACCCACCCTCCTGTACCGAAGGCGAAGGAGGGAGATTTTTCCATGAGCTGTCCATTTTGGAAAACCCCATATTCAACCACGCACACTATCAGACGGCTGCATATTTGTCTTTGGATCTCGTATCGGGCAGAGGGTTGCTGAGGGAGCTGTCCTTTCTCAGGTTCATCACACTGCACGCATACACGCTACGTTATATCCACCTACACACAAGCGGCGTTTTTTTTTCATTGTTTTTTATTTGATATGCACGGCCGGCGATGTGGATCACGACGGAGGTACACGAAATGCACGGACGCACACAAGGGGTTCATAGAAGGCTGTTTTTGTTTTGTTTTGTTTTGTTTTGTTTTGTTCTACTTTTCGAAGCCTGTCTTTCTGTCGAGAGGCGGATGAGCGTGTCCCGCCGTTTGAGCGGCTTTTTTGGGCTGGCACGCGCATTAGCGATTATGGATGCGAGAGCTATCTGGATCAGGAGGAACGGCGATAGCTATATATCAGTCATATACGAAATATCAACTCTTGAATAGTCTCAATGGTTTGGGCACCACGTGGTGGCTATCCTATTTTGGCATTTCCTTGTCTACCTCGTTGAAGGGTTGCATGCACAGTTGACAGCATCTAGGATTGTAGCTGGTACTTAATGATGGACCATTCTTGCGTGTACTATGCAAGGCTGTCTGTCAGCTCGCTGCACAAGGGCTCTCGTCGAGTCCATCAGATGCGGACACATCTAAATGGCGTAGCCTTGAAGCGATCTGCCTTGGTAGTTGTTGGTCTCTCTTGGCTGGTAAGATGTACCTGATTATGCTATTCTTGGACAGTACCATGCTTTCGCTGGCAAGAGAGAGGCGCTGCAACTCTACACCAACCTTCCTCCCTCTTGAGAGGGTCACATCTTCCTATTTCACGGATTGCGAGTTGCATGAAGCACGATTGTGATGATAATGCATGCGACCTTGAATCAGACGTCAGATTTATTAATGGCTACCGCTCATTCAAATTCACCGGTGTATGACAAACCGGCAGGCGTTGCTGGCGATGCCTAGCACGGTATACTTTATTCCATGTGCTCTTTCTTTCTAGCGCATCCATGCCTCCTTCTCTCCCTCACGGTCCCAGCTAGGTCACTTTCGGAATACATACCCAAGAAAGCATGAATCCCAGAGACCCCTAGTCTCCAGTGTCAGGTGAGGCTCGGTCGCCAGAAGAGGCATATAGAGACCAGAAGGCATGGAACCCCAGCATCGATGACATAGACAAGCTTATTGATTACATGGAGAGCCTTCGTGCCAGAGCATGAGAGGCTGCACGTCGAAAGCAAGCGGATCATGCCGTCAGTGCCTCTCTTACACAGCCACGGTCGCCAATCTCCGGGGTAGTGCCGGGGCCAGATGCGGTGGGCGACGGCGGGTAGCAAGAAGGGAGATGAAAATAAAAAGTCCGACTGCAGTGATTTTCATGCAAGCTCACGGCACGGACTTTACAGTATCGAGTCTACTGTCTGGCTTCGACGTTTCGTGATGTGCGCAACATTAGGCGTCTTCATAACAAGGTCGGGCGAGTCACATACTTGAAAAGACACGGCAATCACAAAACGACAACTCCAGATAGTTTTCAGCACTCTAACCAACAACCATAAACAAAACAAATTGTGGAAGTAACCGTATGTACCTGGATGCCGTTTCGCGCGGTCGCAACAAGACATAATAAGTGACATGGTTCCAGACACGGGCAAACACGTTCATCCGTCCCTACCCAAAGCGACAGTCCGGACGGGACGGCCTTTGCGTCAGAGGGTTGCAGTGTCAGGGGGTCATCCCCAAGACCGAGATCTCTCGCTCGGCGGCATTACGATACCTAACCCTGTCAGCTCGGCCCCCGGGAGGTGGTAAGGGGAGATCTGCTCCTAGTTACCGTGGAGGGCAAACGAAGGAGCTCCCTGCACGATGGCTGAAACGTTGTTTTTCATTCCCACTCTTGGCTGTCTTGCTGACAGGGGGAAACGGACGAAAGGTCTGGCCCAGCACACTAACTGCATGTACACATGATGTCGACCTGCTTACCGGAGTACCCTACTTGGCATGCCGGCCTACACGGAACCCCGAAAGCGGTCCCTTTTTTCGGTTGTTGATTTATCAGTCAGTTGTCGAGCGAGGATGACATTCTAGCTTGTACATTGTCTGATCCTATGAATACATGCTTCTCATGAGACGAATATGAGTATTGTCTTTTTTTTTTCGCTTTTTTACATGGACCATGGTTATCTCGGCGCATCCGGCATTGCGCCTTGAAAGGTTTTCGACTCTAGCAAGAGCAAGGACCCCGGGTTTCGCAGTTGTGTCGATGCGGCTCCCCCCATCCGGGCGTTTCGCCCATCTGCATCCCTCCATAGTTACCTACAGTCGTCCCATCTTGGTCACTCCTGTCACAGGCGGCTGCCACTCTGCACGCCCTGTCAGCCGCGCCCAAAACTCGGGGTTTGTTTCATCTCGCTCACAGCCTTCCTTTCCCACCCACCCCCCGCACAGGACGGGGACGGATGGATGGACTTCGGACAATTTTTGTGGGATTATTCCGAGGAAAGGCAAAACCAGTGTGGGAATGGCATGGTAGTCAATCAGTACATACTGTACTCCCATGTCCAATGCCTCTTTGCAGGACATCATGCTGGCCTAGTGAGAAAGCGAAGTGCAGGAGGCGAAGAAAATGCAGAGAAGACCGGGGGGTCAGGTTCAGCTCGGCCTTCGAGAAGAGTCCCAGTCGAAAAAAGTCGCATGGCGAAAATGACACAAAGCAAAGCTCCTCTCGGAAACACTAAAAATAAGCATTTTGCGGAGCTTGCAGGCCGGCCGGTGTCGATCCCTGACCACAACGTACTCCGTGCACATGTTAGTACAACACCCAAGGATGCTTCGAGGGCCGAGTCGTACGCCTCCGTTGCATCGAATACCCCGGGAATTGCCCCCTCTTCCCCCCCTTCCAAGGCACGTCAGTGGTGGCTCGTGAAACGGAGATCCCTGCGTACAACAGCTCTGATCTGATCTGCCCGCTGGCCTGGCGGAGATCACGCTCGCCAAACAGCTCCGTGCAGAGGTCATCACCTGCCTCACCGCCAAGTGTCACCCGCGTGGAAACATAGTTGCGTCTTCATCAGGCTCCCCTGAAGAGGAGCGTCTGGACGGTTCCATTAGTTTCACCTAAGCTAGAGTATATGCTCTCCCTCTCTATGCGGATGTCGCATCCTGTAACCATAGAATCATAGTCATTTCCACAACGGGGGGAATATCCTCCTCTAAATGCAAAACAAAAAGCCAAGTTTGCAGAAGAAGAAAAAGAGATAGAACGCTGAGACAATGCAAGATATCAAAAACGCCGAAACCATGCTCTTTCTCCGTAATAATCATACAAATGCAATGCAACTCGCTTCCGAGCTTGATCCACGTAGCCACTCTCAACTGCTCACAGCCTCATCCCATATGCAGCTCCTCCGAGCGCGTAGACATGGTCCGATGCGGCCTTTGGCCCCTGTTCACGGGGCTCACAAAGCTCGGCGAGAAGGAGCTTGCCGAGTCTGACATGGGCGAGACCAGGTTGCCCGAGGAGGTCGAGTTCTTGGATTGCCTCGACCTCTCGGTGTCCTTGGTGTCTCGGCGCCGGTGAGACCTGAGATCCTCGTCGATGCGGGTCGGATTCGCTATCGCCCAGCCGATGGACCCTACCGGCATCGTCGCCGAACGCTGTCCCTCCTGCAGGAACGACGGCGTCATGCCGACGGTCGTCATGCTGGGCAGAGCCTCGCGGACCGGGGAAGCGGGAGGCGGCGTCGCGAGTCCCAATGAAGCACCCACGTTCTTGTCTCGCTCTCCTTGGTTCCACCACTGGGCCTCGAAGCCGTTGTCCACCGTCATCATGGCCGCCTGGAGCGTCTCGAGCTCTCGCGTCTGCTGAGGATCGTTTTCACTGTACATGGGCGTCTCGACCGCGGGTCCCGGATGGGCGGCGACATGACTGGAGCCGAAGTAGCCATCCAGCGAGCCTCCTCGGTCACCCCTCACGGAGCCCGGGGCAGACGCCGCCTCGTCGGGGTCGGCTTCAGGATGGTAGCCCATGGGGAATGTCCATGGCGACGCCCATGGGAGATCCTCCTCGCCCAGGCGGAAGCGTGATGGTGTCTCGGGCAAGGTTTTCCATAACTCAGGAGTCGGGCGGTGCGGCACGGCCCCTTGGCTCCCTGCCGGAAACGCGGCGGGGTTTTGGGTGACATCCCACGGGCTCTCGTTGATGGGGGGAGGTGCGGATCGACCTCGTTCGTGTGAGCCCCTCGACTCTCGCGACGGCCTGCGCTCTCCGTCTGCCTGTTGAGGGCGTGCCTGGTGCTGCTGTTGAATCTGTCGGTAGTGGATATACTCATTCACCTGCTGGTAATACTCAAACTGCTCTTGCGTGTAGATGGGCGGCGGTGGCTGGGCACGCTGTCGAGCCTGGTGATGAGCACCTGCCTGGTGGCTCTGGGAGGGCTGAGTGACCTGGTGTGAAGCTCCATGGTGCTGGTAGTGAGACTGCTGGGGATACTGGGCCTGAGGCTGGCTCCGTGGCTGGTGCTGATGGTGGGCGGGGTTTTGTTGTCGCTGTTGATGATGATGATGACGGCGCGGCTCCTGCGTGGATGGCGCCAGGTAGTTGGTAGTGGCAGGCGGGATATGGCGAGGAAAGTTTGGGGATCTGTCTCGGAGTGCCCGTGACCGGTATGTGACGCCGTGCGAGTTGGGCACGTGTGTCGGAGACCATGAGACTCCAAACTCGACATGGACAAATATCTGTGGCCGTGAGTTGTTGTTCTGTCGGAATAAGCGCTCCGGCTTCTGCTTCTGCTTCTGCTTATGCGGCATCTGCTGCTGTTGAGCCATGATGGGTTCCGTTTGCCAGCAGGTCACCATGGATAATGACACTGTCTGGGATATGTTACCCGGATATCTTGTAGGTGTGTGCGTGTGTTGTGTGGGTGGTGGGTGGTGATGAGCTTATATGAAAGACATGGGCCCAGCTTGACAGGAGGAAGGCAAGAGAACTGGGGTGGATGGTCTAGTTAGGTCGAAAGAGAGGAATAAGTGTATGGGTAGCGCCCCAGTAGGCTAAGTGGGCTGCCAACTTTGAGACTGACTGATCCAGGATGAGGCGATTGGGTGTCTTGGGTGCTTGTGTGTGCTGGTGCAGACGAGGGAAAAAGGACCCCGGCCAGGTGGTTCTAGGTGTTGGGCTAATGAGCTGTGGGTGTGTCCAGACTGGCGGAACGTTGCGTCTGAATGGTTGTCCGAGAGCAGCGGCGCCAGCCAGCATGCGGCGCGGGAGCGGAGAGAATGTGTTATATTGTCGTGTACTTCACATGCGTACACACACTCGCACGCATGCACGCTCACGCCGCAAAACACGGCCGTCTCTCGTTCTGCTTATGGCCCAAGCCCGAGACCTCGTTCGTAAATAGTAGGCAGGCCTCTGGCAGTGAGGGAGTGAGAGAGAGAGAGATAATAGCCCTGGAATAAGCGGTGCCTAACACTGCTCTCCTCTTGCAAGATGAGGTAATAGCCCAGAGATAAACAAGCCTCGGGCTAGGGCTCGGGGAACAGGGCAATGTTCGCAAATGGTACGCCGCCTCGCAGGACAGAGTAATAAGGTGCGGGGGCTTTGCTTGCGATGCGAGATAGAGAGAGGCGCTCAGGGGTGGTGGAGGAGGTGGAGGAGCAGTTTACCGCCTCATCAAAGATACCAAAATGGAGGCGCTATCCTTGTGCCTCAGTCGTCGCGCGCTGGGGACAGAGCAGGGCAAGGATTACTGCTGATTATTCAGTTGGTGCCGCATGGGAACGAGGCGAGCCGTTTTTGGGTGGCTTGGGCGACGATGATTGCATTGCATCAGTCGAGCGGCGCCGCTCTGTCAAGACACAGACGGTGGAGGCCAGCCTGACCAGCGTGATCAGCTTGACCAAACCAAACCCCATAAAACGAGCGTGACGAGAAACATAGAATAGCTTCAGAATGCGTTGCCGCCTCTCGCCCAGGCTTGGCTCGGGTCATACGGAGCAAGGGGACCAAGACCAGGGGCGATTGCAGCAAAAGATTCCGTGACGAACGAGGAAAAAGAAGCCCCTCCCGGCATCGCGGTGGGCAGGCGACTCCGCCTCTTCCTGAAGCAATGTGTCTGAGGCCCAGGCAATCCCTGGTGTAGTGCCAAAAGGTGACCGATGATCCCTGAGGCTGTGCCCCCAACCAGCCGTTCAGGCTAGCACAACCAAGTGGAGAGTTGAGAGGTGTGGGCGCGGACACACAAACAAGAGATTGCAATGTACGGAGTACGTGTGGATGCATGCAATCAGAGACAGCAAATTCCCTGCACCGGCATATGCCGTGACAACATCAAAAAGCAACTCTGCAAGAGGAGTTGTATGTGTGATTCTTGTGTGGCCAATGGAGAGCGCTGGTTTCGCGTCTGCCTGCACGGTTTCTCTCGTCCAGAGCCGGGTTGCTTGTTTGGAAAGCGAGCAGCTCGGACAATTGTCGAAGCCACAGGAGTTCTTGTTGTGCCTTTGCAGCTACGCAGGGTGAGATGGAGAAACACTTTGTGTCTGTGAACAGGGGCTCAAGGGGCCGAGGGCGCTTTTCCCCTCTCGGGGCTGAACAAGGAGAATCCCAGGATTCGAGGTGACGCAGTTGTGTCAGCACCAAAAACAAGTCCGTCCCAGTGTGCGTGTGTCTGGTGTGTGTGTCTAGACGATAAGCATCTTAGATTCGTGAGCATCGTCCATCTTCGGGCAATCACTCAACTGCCAGCAGCCGGAACCGGAGCAGTCTCCGCGAGATCGTTGATGCTCAAGCTTGCAGTACTTTTGCAGGGCCATCCCGCAAGACCGTGGCACGGGGCTCCACGCACGAGAGATATGACCTTGTTCAACGTGCAGACAACCAAGACTTCCGACGGCTGGCCAAGACGATCCGAATGCGCCAGCGGCGTAAAGCGTAAAAATCCAGGGTGTCCCTTGACTGACGAGATGACATCCATGCATGAAGGGGGCGGCCTTCTAGAATGCGTGGAGAATCCTCGCCTGTGAATGAGCACCGGATGCCAAATGCTACGGAGTAAGGTAGTTCTTTCCCAGAGCACTACTAGTACTGGCCACATCGTCCCTGCACTTTTAGTGGGCTCGCTGCTCAAACTCACAGTGATATGGGGAAGGTCCAACCCAACCCACAGCTGTGTGGGGATCTATCTGTTCATCACCAGAGCAGGTGGACCGATTTGACAGCACTTTTCTATTTATGTCACACGTCAATGTCTCAGTGCAGTGGGCACTCACGAGGTGAGGAATCGACCGAGGAATCCTACCTCAGAGCCATCCGCACTCCGTATCTCCTCCGTATCCTCCCTCACCCCTTTCCGACAATCCGGGCGGCAGCGGCCAAGCACACATGCCAACTTTTGTCTTCCACCCAGCTCCCAGGATCACTCGAGGCGAGGGCCTTGTTCTCTTGCTAATCAGGGAACATGATTCCCAAATTACTCATCACGGATCCGCAGCACAGTGAGCGATGGGAAGGAGGAAGGGCCAAGAGAGCGCGCTTACGATAGCACCGCCACGGTCAGTAGCCGCGCTTAGACGCGCCGCCACCCCCATCGTGAAGCCTCTCGACTCTATTTCGGTATTCGACGAGTCGTGCCAAGGATTTAAGCAACTGATTTCATCTTGCATCTTTTCCTTGGGGGTTGTCTGGGTAATGTTGTGTGATGTTTATGTGGAAGCGCCAAGTTCTCCTCCTGAGCGATGTCAACAAATCGAACTGTGTCCAGAGTCCGGGAACCCTCGCATGCGTACGCAGAATTACAATGTTGTCCCCAAGTCGACAAAAAGAAAACATTCCTATCATTATAAATCTATGGTATCATGTGAAACCCCTGAGTCTTGTCGACAAGCTGAGAAGCTCTAAACCTTTATACAGATATCATAGGTTGGCGCTAACATCCGCCAGGAATGACCAACAGAAAAGAAGAAAAAGGAGACTCCGATCCACATGTGTCGTGTGAAAGATGCAGGGAGAATATGCATCAGAGGCGAATACAGTCTAGTGAACGTTCCACGATCCCACCTCTCCCCCCGTCGCTTCTCCCGGACTTGGCAGGCTCGTCACCAGCTAGACCACCTCCCCGCGCGTGCTCGACCCGTACCCGGACGGCTTCAACACGAGCGCCAGCCCGCCGCCCTCCCCGGCGCCGGCGCCGGCACTGGCGGCTTCCCGCTCGTCAATCTCCCAGAACTTGGTCTCCTTGTCCTTGCCCATCGCCAGCCCGACGAGGTCGAACGGGTCCGCCACCTTGACGTACCACGGCCTCTCCCGGCCCGGCGCCCGCGTGTCCACCTCGGTCACGCCGTCGCGCGCCAGGTACGTCCGGTTCGTCTCGGGCAGGTACCGCCGCGGGTGCCGCGCGTTGAGCAGCACCGTGTTGCCCAGCATGAGCCCGGCCTCGAACACGTAGAAGAACCACTCGTACCGCACCAGCGGGCTCAGCGCGTTGGGGTCCGCCACGCCCCCGGCGTTCAGCTGCGCGATGGTGAAGTACTCGGCCGTGCGGAAGACGGTGCGCACCAGCAGCAGCGCCGTGCTGCCGTACAGCGTGGCCAGGGCCCCATAGAGCCCCGCGTTGCGCACGCCCGCCCGCCGGCACCGGACGTGGAAGGTGACGGCCAGGCCGGCGAAGGTGACGATGATGGCGAGCTGCAGCACCAGCGCCGCCTTGAGCAGGGCGCGCCCCGTGGCCTGCGTCGACGCGGGCAGGGTTGTGTTGGCCGTGTTGACGGCGCCGTTGGCGTTGAGCGCCTCGACCAGGATCGACAGGCCCGTAAAGGTCGTGAGGACGCGGCCCGGATGGATGGGCGAGTAGTAGGGGCAGTAGTAGAGGATGCGGCCGAGGATGTAGTAATTCGCGAGTTCGTACAGCGGTCTGTTTTGAAAAAAAAAAAGAAGTTGCGTTGGTAAGTCTTATGTTTTGTGTGAAGAAAGGGCCAATGACTGGGAGGGACGGGACACACAGCCCGTGCTGGCTCTACTTACGGAGAGACAAATACGAGGACGATGCTAGCAATATATATCTCGATGCTCTCGTAGTTGAAGGCGCCTATTTCTCGCATGATGAAACCGGCGGCGAAGATGGTCGAGGTAAAGACGTAGAGGCCTGTGAGCTTCCAGCTCTTGTAGTGTCTGTAATTGCAACATGTTAGTATAAACACTCCGTGGAACGAAAACCATCCATGGCGGCAATGTCAACTGTTTGCACTTACAAGCTCTGCCAGAGATGCAAGAGCCCTGACGCTGCAAATGCTACGGCGAAGAAGACTGGAGCCCCTTTGTTCGGAGCATAAAACCAGATGCTTCCCTCGACTGGATATGCGGTGTTAGTGCACGAACTTCTCAACAAACGCCTTCTTCAAGAGCGCACCCCATTTTCCGTCTTCCATGATGGATGGCTGTTGTTTTCTTCTTCAGTCGCCGTGTGTAGATTGGGGAGATTGGTTGATTTGGATTATGTCTTGGTCCGATCGAGTGTGTTGGCCAGCTCGAGGCTGCAAAGTATCGACAATGACCAAGCGATTGATCTCTCCAGTGAAACAATTCGAGAGTAGATTCGTTATGTTACAGTTATTCGTCCAGTCTCTCCATTTCACCAGCCAGACTTGCCCTCCGTTGCCCTTATATACCAACTGAAGTCCGCCGCCCAGAGACATCCAAATCATCCCACGAAACATCGCAATTCAGCCCTACCACGTCCTCTCCGCCAATCGTTTTCTTCGTATGCTGCCGATTGCACCGCCTCTCCACCTGATACACTCTCACACTGTTGTTCTCGCGTTCCTCGTTTTCCGCCTCTGCCTTAGCTCCCGTTAAAGTGGACACAGCTCGTCTGCATCGTATCGTTACCTGCTTGTAAGTGCCTAAACGGACCAATCACGCGCCCCGCGCATTCGAGCGCTGGGTTGACAGGTTGCAGGGATCCGGTGCCCAAACCCGCGAGAGCTGACGCAACTTTACTCCGTACAACCCTGGCTCCCTGGGCACGGACGGGCATTGATTGAGCTTTTGACGGGCGGGCCGTGAAGCTTATTGTCTATTCCCAGATGCGCATCTCTTGCTGTCGTCCCACTATCTTCCTGTGCTCGACATGCACGTAGCTAGCTGGCTCCGGCCCTGCACCGCCCACAGCGACCGGGCGTAAGTTCAGCCTGGAAGAACGCCCAGGTCACCCTGTTGCTTACTACCTGACACCCCCCTTTCTCTTGTTGAGAGAAGGGATGTAGAGCTGTTACTCTGGTACCCGATATCAAGAGGACCTGCACACCATAAAAGCAAGGGTGGGGGCTCGGCATGCAAAGCTGACAGCACATGTTTCTTCTCCTCATTCACTCACTTACATGTATTCAAGCAGCAAACCAGCCTATCCCATAGTCCAGAGTTGCATAGGTAGTTACAGTCTCGCCTCAGTGGCATTATCGAGCATCCAGCACTGCAAGGTAATGGCAAGACCGCGAGCATCGCCACGCCCTGCATTCGGCGTAATATCGAACCCGGATGTTCACCGTGTAGCCAGGTTTCCCCTTTTCTTGGGCCAGGTCATCTCATGACAGGCAAGGAACAGAATTGTAATAAGACGTGGCTTAAGACATGATGAGGCAAGATGGCAGCCCAGCGAGGTACGTACTCTAACCAGCGTAGACAATACCATCTCTGACTCGAACATCCCGATCATATTCGCACGCATCAACCCCCCCAAAACTCTTCTCCCACCCCGATTTAAAAAGATCACCAGACTCCTACCAGATTGGTTACTTGGAGTGCTGCAACGTCTCGGGGTTATGGGCCACATCATGCCCGTGCTGGTCAGTGAACAACACCTGCGGGCCGCGCATAAGTCAGCACTGCATCGGCTGGAGATGAGACTTCCGCAAATACCGACCTTTGGGGGGTTCTTGACGCCCTCGCTCTTGGCTTCCTCCTCGGACGTTACGACTCTTTCGACTTCACCCTCTCTCTTCCCGCCGCGAATCTTTGTCCATACTGTATCGCCCTCCTTGATGGGCTTCGAGTCCTGGTCCTTAACAGTCGGCATTCTGCGTAGTGGAGGTTGCCACTTGCTGCTAGATTGAAAGCTCTGGGGGATTCTTTCCAAAAGGCAGAGTTGGAGGGATGGAAGAACTCATCCGGTGGGATATGAAGACAGAGCCCACTTGCTTAGTTTCAACTGTCAGACTTTGGGATAAATGTAGGTCGCTGTTGGTGAGGTTGACGTCATGTTTGATTCATCCAGCATCACTACCCTGTACCAACCACATCGACTGGAAGACGACCGCGAATGCCTGGCGGTTTTAGTTCAGCCAGGGCATACAGTCACATTGACACGAAAACCGCAGGGGCACGATTGTTGAAGCCAGTAGTCTTGATTCGCGAGTACATCCCACACTGTTCAAGTGCAGCTATGTACAAAGAGTCCACCAAAGAGCATCCACAGCAACAAGTCAGCCGCACCTTCAATGGCAATCAACATCATCGTCATCGCAGTATCTCGACGTGCACTGAATGATGCCCCACTGGATTGCCTCCATCATCGCCGAATTCGTGCAAGCATAGTTGAGGCACTGGACGAAGCCCATCGTGAAGAGAGGCGAACTTGTAGGGAGGAATAAGAGGTCAGCAAGGCGGGAACCCACTGGAAGACGATAGAGAGTAACATAAAGTCAGGGAGACTGCTTACCTGCAAGCGCAACGCCGGGTGGGCGCGCAGCATTCGGAAAGGTTCCAGGCGTCACGGAAGCAAAGTTGCTTCAGAATCGTTAGCAAAAGGCACAAGACAACTGCAGCACGAACGCAGCCTACCGCGCAGTAGCTGAGGTCCTTCAAGTTGACGCCGGGAATGTACAGGTCCTTGAACTTCTTGTTGTACGGGCATTGGTCACCGACAGTGCCCGCAGCACTCCCGGCCTGCTGAATAGCGATCTTTTGACGCTGGGTGGTCGGCCAGACGATAGGGTTGGTGCTAGGACTGGCGGGAGCAGCTGAAGGAGATGGAGCAGGCGATGGGGAGGGCACAGGGGATGCCGAAGCCTCGGCCTCGGCCTGGATCATGGCGATCTTTGCATCTGCGCTCTGGACGGGCGAGGGGGCAGCCGCCAGAGATGCGACGAAAAGAGACAGAAGAGAGACGGTGAACTTCATGGCGACTGGCGACAAGACTGGCTGGCTTCCGAGGAAGGGTAAGGATTGAAGATAAGACTGACTTGTGCCTTGAGCAAAGGATGCAGAAGCGTGACAATGATGATGGATGGACAAAGGGAAGAGAATCAAGATTGGGTGCCTGGAGGAACTGGACGGGTCCTTATAGACGCTCATCGCCCGGGAGTCGGGCGCGACTGCTTCGACTGGCTCGAGGAATGCCTTCCGTTGTTTCAGTAGGACCTACACCTTGGCAGGCGCGAGGAGATCACTGGCATTCAGACTTGATGTCTGGGGCAAGAGCGCATCGGCACCGAGGAAGCTAATGCCTGATGCTGGCTCATCATGGTAGTCGCTTTCCCTGAGAATCCGAGAACCCTTTCTCGAGAAACACAGACACCGGATCGTCATTGCCAGGTCCAGGCGTCATCCCGGTTGCACATTGATGTGATGCCTGTACTTACCTAAGTTTCTTCGACCAAACAGGAAAGGGGTTCGGGGTTGGCTTCGAAAGTCAAGACCAGTTCACGCTGCTCCCTACAAAGGAATCGCGGTATCCCTCCACGCCGTGGAAGTCGAGTGCGTGGCCCTAATATTTAAGAGCAGTCACTCCTCGAAAAGGGAATTGCCAGACGTTGTGATGCTTGTAGGCTGTCTTCGAACGAACGGCGGAGAATGCTTTATCAGGGTATGCATAACGTGATGCTGTTTGCTCATTCTTCCCGTGCTTGAAAACGGTGACATGCATCAAGTGTGTGTTGAAGGTATTGCTCTCTCCAAAGAAAACGAGAAGAAACTACTTGCCGACTCGTGTAAGTGCGTGTCCTGCCAGAAGCGGCATCTCGACGGCCCCACTAATATTTTCATCTCCGTTTCTCACTTCTCAAAAATCTTCACGTTCACCACGAGACAGACACAAAGTTCCAATCTTGAAAACAGTGCACAGAAAGCCCGCACGTACACACACCGCTCTCATACCACCTCTTTCCCCAATACAATTCTGTCCCCCACCCTTTCGCAAAGCCAAAGATGAGCGACTCTGCGCAGAGCCCCGAGCCGCCCACTACCACCGCCGCCACCACGTCAACGGCCGTCTCGGACCAGTTCACGTCCTTCTACCTGCAGCGCGCCACCAGGGAGTTCGCCGAGGACCTCGACCGCGTGCGCGCCGCCGACGACTTCCGGAACGACGCGCTGCCCATGCTCGTCAAGGCGCTGCAGCAGGGCACCGCCATGTTCACCCCGGAGCAGCAGCGCGCCATTGTCTCGCCGCCGCCGTCGGCCAAGCCGGCGGCGGCGGCGGAGGAGCCCGGTGAGCAGGATGGCGAATGAAGAGAGGAAGCATTCTGGCCTGTAAAAGTGTCGGCCTCTTGTCGAGAAAAGAAAGGGGGCAGGACAGAAGAGAAGGGGTTCCTATCTGGAAACTGCAGGAATCATCCTGGTGATTGTGTCGTGTCGCGAGGTCGAACGACCTAAGAAGTGGCAGGCCCAAGCAAGCAGCGCCTGTCTCGAGCGTTGGCACCATGTCACAAGGTCGGTGCCTATCACGATGGTCGCTTTCATTGTCAGACCGAGCCGAACCAGTGGTTTGAGAAATGCCGCTGCGGGTAGCCAAGCGCGCAGGCCAATCCAGTCAAGACTCGCATGAAGGTGGCTAGGTGGGCTCAAGGGCTTCGATCGATCGAGGGAAGGCTTGTAGAACATTGGAGGATGGCAACTACATGACACCGAGCCACAGAATAGAAACGTGCCTCCAACTCAAGCTCCTTTGATATGCAAACGACTGTGGTGATCCTGTATCTGGTCTAATCCATAGGTATCTCAAAAAATGAATAATAATCTGGTATCCCCTCCTGCCGCGACTCGCAGCAAAAGAGGTGGGTATCGTTAATGGCCGTCATGAAAGAGAAAACAGGTATCAAAAGATATGACCTGGCAATCTAGTCCAGCCCAATCTAGGCTAGACACGCAAAGCACAAACACCAGTGGGTATCATGCTTGTTCCGAAAAAAATAAAACAGCACTCGTCTCCCCGAAAGGGAGAAGCCCGGAGCAGAGTGAGAGAAAAGAGAGAAGAGATGCAATCATCTTCAGTCTCAAATATGCCAGCCCCTCCCAGACACTACCGTCCGAAACCAATGCCCATTTCCTACCAATTATCCGCCCATATTACCACGTCCTCCGAATTCCCGAAGTATCGTATTAATGATTAAGAACTTCCAGAAAATTTGGGCCTCGCCTCACGCAATGCGGTAGGAGCCAGCAGGTCTGCCAGCCTCCTTGCGCACGGCCCAGCCCTTGAGGGCGATGCAGAGCACCTCCCAGGCCATGAGCAGGCCGACGAGACCCATGGTGACGGTGTAGATGAACATGGCGTCCATGTCGTAGTGGATCATGCCTTCGACGGTGTCCGAGGCCTGCAGAGGGGAAAAAGAAAAAAAGAGTCAGCTCGACAAACACCTCGCCCAAATTGCGCGTATTGCAGCGGGGGAGAGAGAAAGAAACAACTTACGCTGGCCATGAAGATGACGCCCCCGGAGATCAGACCAAAGGCAGCGAGAAGCTCGGTGGGCGGGCGCGAGGGCAGCACCGACTTGGGCGGCTTGAGGAACATGACGAGGTAGGTGAAGCCGCGGGCGAACGAGGCGGCCGACAGCAGGTTGCCCCACTGCCTGTGGACCATGGTCGAGATCATGCTGGGCTGCGTGTGCGACGACATCATGATGCCCGTGAGCAGGATGACGAGCGCCGGGATGGGGTTGATGGAGAACTTGTACGTCTCGGGCTGCTCGAGCAGGTGCAGCTCCTCGTCGCGGTAGACGTGCTCGGGGCTGTCGATGACCGCCTCGGCGACGGTCGTGTTGAGCAGGCTCCGGATGCGGGTGGACTCGACGAGCATTCCCATCTAGCGAGGTTGAATCAATGTCAGCTGATGATCGTTCAGATGGTGGGATGGATGGATGGATGACGGGATGATGGGAGATTCAAGGCACAGTGGCGACTTACCAGACCACCGCCGATGAAAAGGACGGTGATGGAGATGTGCTCCAAGTCCTGAGGGCTCCACTCGCCGCCGGCGTTGGCAAGGTGCTCCAGGAAGATGTTGGTCGAGCCGTAGAAGAAGATGAGGAAGCTCTCGACGAACTCGGCAGAGGGTCTCCACTTCTGCCGGGCAGTCCGGGGGCGGACGTTCCAAGCCTATTTTGCCGGTCCTGTTAGCTCCCGACCTCCAACAACGACACACCCGTCCTCTCCGCGTGCGGGGAAAAAAAAACGTCAGCTTACCCAACCCAGTTCGCCAAAGGCACCAGCCCAACGTCCGAGTGTGAAAAGACCCAGCCAGAAGAAGACGCCGCCCTTGATCCAATGCGCCAGGCCGCTGAAAATCGCACCGCCCTCCTGTTGTCAAAGCAAGGTTAGTAAAGCTGGCACTCGAGCGTTGCGTTTCGCGAAACCCGCGCCCAGGTTGCAGACTTACAAAGAGACGGCCGAAAGTGATGATGCCGGTGCAAATCGTGATGAAAGCCAGAGGCAGGATCACCCGGTCGACGATGTTGTAGGCCAGGATCAGCGGCTTCCAGACGCGCGACGAGATCTTGGCGGCGATCTTTGCGGCGACCGAGTGCGCGCGGCCGGAGCGCAGGGGAGCCGGCAGGTCCGCGGCCTCGAGGTCGTCCTCCTCGAACTCCTTGTTCACGTCGCGGAGGGGGATGGACTCCTGGCTGTGCGACGAGAGCGAGCCGCTCCGCAGCGACTCGGTCCGGGGCTCGGTGCCCTGCCCGCTGTCGTTGGAGAAGCGGTACGGGCTGGGGTGGTGGTTGTCGTGCTCCTCCATGGCGTTTGTCGAGACGGGGATGAACTGGTGGCGCTCGTCGGCGTGCTTGGCCTTGTCGGCCGAGGCATTGAAGGCGCCCGAGACCCGGCCCAGCAGGCTGACCAGAGCCTGGGCGCAGACGGTCCAGGTGACGACCCAGCCGAGCTTGTGGTGCGCGTTGTTGGGGTACAGGTCGGGGGTGTTGCCGTTGTAGATCATGCCGATGAGCAGACCGACGGCGTTGGTGGCGAGGAAGACGAATTGCGACAGCAGCGTGTATCGCGAGCGCGCAAGGGAGAACATGACGGCTAGAGGAGTCGCACGGTTAGCCTTGCTGGAACGAAGCTTTTCAAGGCGCGTGCCTTGCTTGACAGCGCCTCTGGAGGTGCAGACTTACAAACGGGCAGCATAAACACCCAGCCGATGATCATGAGGGCGATATGGGCATAGATCGCCGCCTTATGCTCGGGATGCGCAAAGTAGTTGGGAGCGTAGGACTCGGGGTCCGGCTTGGGCTCCTCCTGGCTCATGTCCATCTCGCCGCCCATGTCCATGTCCATGCCATGAGCGAGGACCGTAGGGACGAGCTCCAGGGCTGCTGCGCCTGCCAGCAGCAGCAGGGCGGATCTCGTTGTCGACCGCATCTGGACAGCTCTCAGCCAGTTCCTGTCCTGTGCAATTGTGCTGCCGAAGAGGGCGGTCCTGAGCGCGCGTTCAATGAGTCGGCCGGGAGCTTTGGTGCGCGTGGTGACGTCGAGAAGGGGTCTTTTTCTTTTTTATTTATTACTATCCCGACTAGCTGGGGTGGCTGCTAGTCTGTCGCATGTGAAGCTCCACCACAACACGGGTGGATAAGATGGATGGTTACCGGGTCGCAAGAGGGTAGGGAATGCGCCGTGCCGTTGCAGAGAGGGGAGAAGGATACAAAAGATATATCTTGGTGCACGGGAGGGAAGCTGGCAAGCGGCAGGCTTTTACAGGACGAGCGGAGAGAGACGAGGAAGCAAGGCGCGCAACGCAAGAGGGAGCTGCCGGAGACATAATAAATGGCGGGAATAGAGTCAAGATACATGTACTTGTGCTCCGTACCCGCAGACCAAGAGACCAAGGCCGTGGGCGAAATGACCGATGCCCCGCTTGGTGCTTGGTAAGAAGCAGGAAGAATCATCAGCGGAAGCTAGAAGATGGGAGCAGAGTCATGCCATGCCATGCCATGTTGGGCCCAGAGGCCCCATCATGACCGAACCTTTTTCGTCTGTACGGACGTGCCCAGGTGTGGCCGTTTGTGGTTGCAAAAGGCGATGGAGCGTAATGGAGCTCCAGCAACGTCTGCGATGGAGCTCCGAAGCTTCCGAATGACGGCACCAGCAGCGAAGCGGCGGTAACGAGAAGGACTGCTGCATGGAGCTTCAACTTTTTTTTTTTTGTTGCTGTCGCTTTGGGCTGGTCCGCTTATGCACTCCACCCTTCAAGGTTCCTCTTGCTCCCACACTGTGCGGACTGTGTGGGGGCGAGTCGAGATGGGCTTCATTCCTGGGCGCGGCGGTGCATGGCTTGGCCTTTTCTTACCAGTATGGTTCATCATCACTCATCGAGATAGGTACGTGGATAACTACTGATACTTGCCGATGCACCGACAACTACTGCTCGCAAACAAATCTCTGTGTTTGGCCTAGGTAGATCTCTCACAGGCCATCACACGAACCAGTCCTCTCAGCTTATGAGAGAGGCAGACGCAGCGTTGGCACGCTTGAGAACGACATGCAGTCGGGATTCGTGCGGACCGAGTAGTGAGATGCTGCCGTCAGCAACGACGCAAACCGGGCGGCGGTGCGGCATGGCCACATGGTCGCCCTTCGGGCGTTGAGAGCATCCATCCATCGAGCCGCGATTGCACGCCTGCTCGCTTGTGGTGCTGCCTGCTTGTATCGTACTGACTGACGTGTCTGGATGCGTGGTCGGTCTTTTGTCACCTCTGTACGCACACGCATCCTCATCCATCCATCCTGCCCCGGATTTCTGTCAAACCCGACAGCAGCCACCCCCTCCTTTGATGACCCGAGTTGCAGAGAGGAGAAAGACAGAATACCCGGGCGAGCATCTCTCCCAGGATCGACATCTCACGGCAGCAGCACCTAGCCAAGCCATGCTAATGAAGGCCAAATGTCTTGGAAGCCTTGGAAGCCTCGTGCCTCTGTTGGCCGCATTCTGCTCTCTCACTCCGTCGTCTGGTAGCCAGCTCCGAGCCGCATAATTGCTTACTTTTAAGCTTCTCCTCATGTCAAAACAGACTTTGGTACCATTCCAGGCACTGTACTCCGTACGTTCCACGATGGCTGAGAGGGGGTGGTGAAGGTCACTGAAGGAGGAGGGGTGGTTGTAAGGCGCCTTGAACTCTCTTTGCCGCCCTTCCTCGCGATCGTCTCTGGCGGCACTTTTGATTAGCTCGCCCGCACATGTTTAAAGTTGCTCCATATTCCCCCATCGGACGCTACTCGAAAAGCTGGGAACTGCTGACATATCGGTCGGCTCCTGTGACTCGCTGCTGACTTACAAAAGGTCGTTCGTCGCCCAGTCAGGACCACAGTGCGCCAACCTCTCGGCATTTACGGAGCCTCACCCGCACCGCGATAACGGACATGGCCCAGCGCTAATCGAATTAAACAAATCCATATGCAGCCTGCATCTGCAAGGCGACCAAAAACTCACACACCACCACAGCAAGCATCACCACAATGGAGCCTTCCGTCCCCCCTCAAGTGCCGGTCCGACGTAGCAGTGACTGGGACAACGTCAAGGCCTCTCGTACGACTGAGCGGGAAACTGATCTGCGACGCATCTGTCTGGCTTGCATTCTGACCCTGGATGCTGTGCTTCATCCAGTGCTTCCTCGTCCCTTTCTCCCCCCCTCACTGTCTCATGCATATCCCGACGTGGAGGGAAGAAGGACATTGTCTTGAGTACTGCTTACTTGCACGTCCGGAGTGTAAGGCGAGCGAGCTACGATTTCCCCCAACACAGTGTGATCTGCGATCCCTTCTTTGCATGCGCCCTACTCTTCACCAGGGTACTTTACTCGTACAAAGAACTCTCCGATGTGATCCTCCACGTCTACCATCCGTCCTGTTTGGATGCATGTACCGCTCTGCAACCCTAGCAGCAAGCATGTTTGTTTCAATCTTGGGGGGACCATCACTATCTCAGGCCACTTGGACCTATTGCTGAAACAGCGAGCTTGGAGCTGAAGCTCGGTGACAAACCGCGGGCGCACATGTTCGCAAACAGGGACCAAAAGGACCCCAGACCCCTACCCTTCATCCCTGCCTCGAGCTGTGACCTCTTGGATTGTGATTTGACGAGGCTCGATGGCGTATCATGACGCGGGTCGGATGACTCTTCTGATGCAGGGCACTAGCAGGGGCAACTTATACGGCAGCACTAGCGCTTCCTCTCTTGACCTTACCTCCATTTAGCTCTGAACCCCACCAGCCCGCGCCGCTGATCATGATCCCCAAACACCGAACAAAGCAGCACTGACCGCCCGCCCAGACCAAGTCCAGAAAATCCTTAGCGAGCACCCGCCGCCGAGCAGATCGTGGGACTGCCGTGCTCCGGCGATCTGGAGGGAGAAGTAGGGGAGAGACGACAGGGAGGTGTGTGTGTGTGTGTGTGTGTGTGTGTGTGTCTTCGACTGTCTTGGCAATCTCGGGCCTTGCGAGTTGTCCGCCCCGACATCATCATGGTCTTGTCGGCATGCTTGTAGTTGTAGTCACAGGTCTGTCTTTAGGTAAATCCTGCAAGCCAAGATGCTGCCAGCCAGCCTCTTTCTTTCTTTCTCCGATGGTCTTGGTGGTGAGAACGGGTGTGGAAGTGCCCGACCTCGCTCTCCCCTCCTTCTGGTCTCTCCTGGATACATCCAGTCATATCAACCCAAATCCCGGCTGTCCGCGGAGCTAGATCGGACATGACCCTTGCTTCCCAGCTTGAAGCCACCAGGCAATACTGACTGTCTAACTCCGTACAATCGTCGTCCGGGTTCGGGGCCGATCTGATCGCGATGACAATCGACCCTTGCTCCTCTAAATGTGGGGAAGGTTGCAGCAAAATGCCAGGTTGGCAGGGCTAGTTATGCTCGGATGCCGGAATCAAGGCGGCAAGTTATGAGAGGGCTTCAAACGAGCATCAGTCGAAATGAACAAGACGAGGTAGTAGACCACGACGCCCAATCACCGCCGAACACTTTATTAATCCGCCGAGTCGAGAATCAACACACCCCCGTATGCACTTCGCTCACCGCAAATGCACCGTTTGCGAGCGGTCATACATGCACACAACGCATCGAAACGATAGCCGTTGGAGCCCATGCAGGCAGAGTGTCGAGCGAGAGCTTACTCAGACCCAAGAAGTCATCGGGCCATGCTCGCCAAGCCCGGTACAGTGCCAGTGAGGTGGTCGATCCAGTCCAAGACGCTAAACAGGGTCATCCAGCGGTTGTTGTTTGACACCATGATCAGAAAATCCCGAGAATGGTAAATTCTGTAAGCCTGCCTGCCTGCCTGCCTGCCCAGCCTTCTCACTTTATTGCTCTGAAGCCATTCCGGGCCATCCGGGCGTCTTTCGCTGCCCACGGACCATCTCGAACCGGGGGGTCCCCTTAATTCCGTCCCCTCATCCGGAAGGAGCTCCATCTCGGCGGACTACGGCACCGCTGAAAATGGTGCCCATCTTGGGAAATATTGCAGCGAGTGGCTTGAGACCTATTGCCTTCCCTTAAACTCCGCTTCGGTGTTTGACTCAAACGCCTCATCTGAGAGCCATATTCTGGTAGGCACGTTAGACTAATGAAACTCAATGATAATATTGACGTCATAAATGTCTGCCCTATCATCACGCAGCCGATGACCTGAGGTGAGTGCCACTATCCGTAAACGTTGCATCACCGGTGGCCAGATTGGTTTGGAGAAGCTACTGTGGTTCATAGTGCTGAAGTGCTCTTCAGCTTCCACCTCCCGCCGTCTAGCCTCTGCACCCTGCCCTCCTTCTCGAGCTTGTCGAGTATCTGAAGCAGCCCCCTTTCAGCCGCAGGATGTAGATCTTCTCGTACGTCCCGGTAGATCACCCTGACTAGTTCTATGGCGGTCCACGTACCCCCGTTGGCAACCTCGGCGCCGGCCTCGCCGTCCCTTTGGGACTGCAGCGTGGCCAGCACCTGTTCCTCCCGCTGCGCGCGGTGGTGGATGTACTCGGCGATCTTGGCCGGGCCGTCCTCCAGCACGGGGCCGTGGCCGGGGTAGGCCCTGCCCTTGAAGAGCGGCTTCATGCGCGCGAGGCTCCGGAGGTAGACGGCCAGCTCCTCGAACACGGCCGTGCCCTGGCCCAGCACGTTGTCGCCCGTGAACATGGCGTCCTCCTCGCGCAGGACAAAGGCCATGTGGTCGACCGTGTGGCCCGGCGTGTGCACGGCCGTCAGCGACGCGCCCTCGGCCTCAAAGACCTGCCCGTCGGCGATGTCGGCCATGGTGCTGCCTCCGGCGCCGGCGACCGCGCCGGCATCGGCATCGGCATCGGCCTGGCACTTGTAGATCTTGGTGTCGGGCGACAGCGCCAGCAGGTCGCCGATGCCGCCCACGTGGTCCGGGTGCCAGTGGGTGATGAGCGCCGCGGAGACGGAGGCGCCCTCCTCGGCGAGGGTGCGCCGGACGGCGTCGATCCAGGCCGGCTTGCCCTCGGCCGTGTCGATGAGCAGCCGCCGGCGGCCCGTGCCGACGAGATAGGTGTTTGTGCCCTGCAGGGTGAACTTGCCCGGGTTGCCGCCGAGGATGCGGATGCAGCGGGGGCTGAGCCGCTCGACCTCTGGGAGCGGGACGAGCTGCGCGGCCATCTTGGATCTGCGGAGGAGGAAGGCCGTTCCCCGCATTCACGAGCCTCGGAAGACGAGGGTGTGTGTATAAGTCACGGAGCGTACTGGTAGGTAGGCACGTGTGCTCTTTAGCAGCAGTCTAGGTACCCCTGAGAGAAAAGGGGCAGACACGCCTGGCAGAAGAAATCTATGAGCCCCGAGTCAGAGGGAATATGGGTGATGGTATGTTTGAGTATTTGGTACGGCAAGCCAACCAGAGTTGTGATGTCTCGTCCGAAGGATGTGGTGCAAAGGCATACAACCCGTAGTGGGGCCGCTACTGAATGATGCTCCTCTTGTAGATTGCCCGCTACCGAGGCTCCAGCTCTGATGCCGGAGAGGCCTGGGCCAGCCTGTAAGAATGTCGCGGTAAGAAAAAATTAGCCCTGGAAATGCCGCTAAGAATTAAGGCGTAGCGGGATGGAGGGCTGGGTCCCGCTGTACACCCTCACTAGGGATTGGAGTAAGGCGTAGACAGGAACTGGAGGTACCCTGACCGCCGCCCACCCGCCCCCGATAAGGCCCTGAGATCAGGTGTAGATAAGGAATTTGGCCAGGCCAAGAAGACAGGCTTGATGTCAATCCTGCCCTTTTACAGTGACGGAGGAGAGGGCTCTTCAGCGCCATCAGCTTTGGAATTCCTCAAGAGAGTCGAGACTTTGGCAACCCAGCTGAGGCTCGGTCCACCATAGAGCTGGTAGGTTTGTTTCGCTGGCAGGCGCGCTGCGCATGTGAATTGGCGACCGAGTTTTGCTGACAATTGGGTGGTTTGATGGGCTGCAGTTCGGCACAACCGCCCTGACCCAATTCGCCTTCGCCGCCGTCCGCGTCCCCTGGAACCGAAACTTATTAGCGATTCGCGGGTCAGTCACCACCAAACATTCGCAGCTGCGCCGTCCAAAGTGTCGAGGCGACAGTCAATCACAAACAACCTTGGAAACAGCAGAGCCCCAGAGTCTACTGTATTTCCATCCTCTCTCTGCCGAGAGATTGCTTGCCCATCTCGCCACACCGTCTATTGGAAGCTGCCGTCACAGCCAAGTTGCCTAGCCTTGCACTCGTGAGGAGGATTGCACCTTTCATAGCAGACGGCCCCGTCAACAACGGTGGGCGGGCTGCGCAAGCGGAGGAAGCGCAGAGGAACGGGTGCCCCGAGATACAAGGACTGCTTAGGAACAGCTCGTCGACATGGCTGCCGTGCCCGCCACCCCCAACTCGCCCAAAAACGTTAAGATCAAGTCTCCGGTGGCAGGTAGCCCCATGTTCGGATGCGGTATGCGATGGCCTCCTTCCTTTTCGCGCTCTGTCTCATCTCCTCCTCCCTCAACCTTACTGATCATGAATTTCCTGCGCAGAGCACATTCAACGGCTCCTGAGCCAAGGCCAGGAAGTCACAAATACTTCGGTCCAACACTACAAGATCATTCTTAGGAAGATCTTCGACACGACCCCGATTGTGCCACAGACCTCCAAGACGCCCGAAGGCCTGCCGATCACAAGCTTGACCTCCAACTACCTCTGTCTCCAATGTCCTTCCACTGTCACAGAAGAGGAGCGCTTAAAGCATGGCACAAAGAAAGCACATCGCTTCTGTATGGCACCCACCCGGTGTCGCGTGCTTCCTCTGTACTGCTCGCTGACCTTGACCTGCTAGATGTCGACTCTCGGAGCGGTGCGCTATACTGCCAGATGTGTGATGATTATGTATGGGATCCTACCCTCGAGGACCTGAGGCTGAGAAAGATCGGCACCGGTTCCTTCTCGAGTAAGTCGCCGACACTGCTCTGGCGCCATGTCCTGTGTGGTGTGCATAACGTCTGCCAAATATGTACTTACACACCTCCCAGCCGCTCGCAAGAGGAAACATGACGAGCTCTTCTCTGGAGACGCCATCAAAGATGACCCCAGATACATCACCTCCAACACCACCACGGCCTCCTGCCGGGCGAATGGCCTGCGAGGCATCTACAATGCCGGCGCCACCTGTTACCAGAACGTCATCCTCCAGAGCTTTCTTCACAATCCCCTACTACGTAACTACTATCTCAGTGATGGCCACCAAGGGTCTGACTGTCAGGCCTCGCACTGTCTGAGCTGTGCCATGGACGATATCTTTCAAGAGTTCTACAGCCAGGAGGCCACGAACGGCTATACCGCGGCTAATGTCCTCTCTGGCTTTTGGATCTCCGAGAAAAAGGCTTTTGAGAACCTCGTGACCACCAAGGAACAGGACGCACACGAGTTCTTCCAGTTCCTGGCCGAAGAGCTCCACGAGCGCAACGGCGACGGTAAGAAACCCGAGGTGGGCAGTGAGCACTCGTGCACCTGCATCATCCACCAGACGTTCTACGGCAAGCTGCAGAGCACCACGACCTGCCAGAACTGCCACGGAGTGACCAACCAGGTGCAGTCATTCCTGGACTTGAGTCTCGGCTTGGACACGCTAGCGCAGCGCCGCCGCAAGCAAGGCCATAAGAACCCGACCTTGACACTGCAAGAGTGCCTTGACGAAGAGTACATCAAGTCCGACAAGTGCGAATATCGGTGCCACAAATGTGACTCGATGCAGCAGGCGAGGCGGCATACGAGCATCAAATCGCTTCCTAACGTGCTGTCGATCCAGCTCAAGGTTAGTCCCCTCAAGAATGCAATGGCAGGATATCACCAGCAGGGGGTCTCACTGACCATTACTCTTGTAGCGCTTCGAGTATAAACAGGGGCGTCATGACAAGGCTGCCAAGATCGACACGCCTGTACAGTTTCCTCTGCAACTCAACATGCTGCCTTACACGAACAGGGGCCGGGGGCAGGACCCCCGAGAGAACATCGAGCTCGGCAGATCGTGCACCTACGACCTGCTTAGCGTGGTGGTCCACGTTGGTGAGATCGACACTGGCCATTACGTAGTGTATTGCCGGGTCGGTGATCAGGTATGGCGACGTTCTTTCTTGTCTTTTGTTTCTTCACGTGTCAGCTAACACGGAGCAGTGGTTCGCATTCAATGATCACAAGGTCGAGATGGCGAGCAAGTCAGAGGTCTTGAGCGCCAAGGCTTACCTACTCTTCTACATCATTCGGTCCCTCTCATGAGATCAAGTGTAGGCAGTCCCTTTTAAGGGATTGACTACACATCCACACAATTTTCAAAAGAAAAGAGATACCATACATCGTATACACTCACCCACCGACAGATTACCTCACCTCCCACTCATCATGGTGGACCCCAACCAGAAGGGGCTGGTTTGCATATTGTGTTTTTTTTTTCTTGGACGGGGACCAAGGGGGGGAGAGGCATCCAGCACGACTACATACACGTCCATCAAGACTGCACCTTCGTCAATGGAGGGCAACGCGGCGTTTGTTTTCTTACTTTTCTTTGTTGATTACATTGTGTTTGTCGTTGCATCAGGCGCGTCGGGCCGGCCACCAGGAAAACAGGAGAGCGTTTGTACGAAGTTGCACTTGTCATCATGAATACCAGAAATGCTAGACGTCTGACCATTCTTTTCACTCCCCTTTTCAGTATTGAGCCTTGCTAGTGATTTGAGATATCTGTCTATCCCCGAGCCATGCATAATATCTAATGTCCACGCGTGCCGATGATCAAGGGCATATCTTTCCCTGCCGGCATACAAATCTCGATGACAGACCGGACTGCCACCATAATCACGACTTGCGCTGAGCAAGTCAACCTCGTAGCCTAAATCCCTACTACTCAAGCCTTCCACCTCCACTCGCCGCACTCGAAGCTGGCGTAGCAGTAGAACTCGTTGCTCAGGCCCCGGGCGTGCACGGGCTCGTAGGTCGTCGTCCGCACGCCAAAGGACTTGTACAGGCGCGTGACGAGCTCCTCCATGCGCTCGCCCGTGCAGACGACGAGGCGGTTCTGCGAGGTGGAGGAGGAGGAGGAAGAAAGGGTGGGGGAGGGTTTGGCGAGCCAGCGGACGGTCATGGCGGCTGTTTCCACGCGAGAGATGTCAGATGTTAGCAAGGGGCGCAATTTGTGAGAGCAGGTAGGTTCAAATGGTGTTGTGCAGATCGTTACCTTTGGTCTGGCAGTCTTCGCTGAGGAAGGGCGGGTCGCAGATGATTCTCGTGACTGCGCCTTTGAGGTTCCCTGCATACGTGCATGTTAGTCCCTTCCCCCAACTGACCTTGTAAAAGAGAGCAGCGACTGTATATCCGCTGCTCTCTCTCAGCCTCATCAGAGGGCAAAGAGTGGCGCAGGATACGAAAACTCACCGGGCAGCTTGAACGGCTCGACAAAGTCATAAAACACAAACTCGTCCCCAAACACGGCGAACCGGTTGTCGTGCTCGAGCAGCACCATCTTTGGCGGCGCGGGCGCGTCCGGACCCCTCTCAGCCTACGCATATATGCACCCACGGGAACCTCTGTCAGTGTACATGTCTTCCTTCCCCTAGGCGTGGGTCGAAGAAAAGGGCCACAACTTACCACCAGGTTCTTGAGTGCGACAAACACGCTCGGCGCCGAGACCACGGCGACCGTGTCCTCCGGCCCGGCGCCCTCGAGGAGCTGGCCTGCGAGCAGACGTGCCGTCTCGTCGGAATACTGAGATTTCAGCAAATTAGCCATCCATTGAAACTTTACTTCGGA
Organism: Thyridium curvatum; assembly: GCF_004353045.1. Lineage (NCBI taxonomy): Eukaryota > Fungi > Ascomycota > Sordariomycetes > Thyridiales > Thyridiaceae > Thyridium > Thyridium curvatum. Next base: position 49,815 of record NW_022156820.1, on the reverse strand, counting down.
ACTCCCATGCCAAACCACGTAGCCCACCCCTCTCTCCCTCTCTCTCTCGACAGGCCCGAGAGACAAGACCAACACCCCCCTTATTATACCCATCACAGGGCCAGCAAATAGGCAGAAAAGAAGACCAACGCACCCAAAACTGAGACTCGTTCCAGTCCTCCGTGAACGCCTCCATGCTCAGCGGCTGCTGCGGCGCTCCACCGGCGGCCGCCCGGGCCTCGGCCGCAGACTGCAGCTCGGCGAACTTCTTGTTGTGCGCGTCTCTCTCGGCATAGAAATCCTTGAGTGCATCGAGCGCGTGGGAGGAGAGCACTCTTTATAACGTGCCCAGAATGTCTGTCAGGGAGAATGACTTTACATATGAGGGGGGGGAGATGACTCACAGAGGCTCATCGTCGCTTTCGTTGCCGGTCATGATGGACCTTCAAGCAACGAGAAAAGAACGAGGATGACTAGAAATATTCGACTTCGGTGTCATGGGCGACGCGGAGCAGATCTCTCGCAAATATCTGCTGCGGCAACGTTTGATGGGGTAGTCGGGCTGATATGTCGATATTTTAAGAGGTTCACAGAGCTAAAATTGGGGAAAACCAAAGTTTTCATCCAGCTCCCAGCCGTCTTCCGCTCGCATACATTCACTTACACCACCAGTTGAACACGGCGCAGCAAACCCCATACAATGACTGCACAAAATAAAGTCCGGGTTGGCTGGACATATCCTAACCGGATTTGATAATGCTGATTTATTTCACCACCTGGATTCAAGGAAACCTCTAGTTGTTTACATATGTACACTCTACAACGAGCCCTTTTGAAATCCCCAAACGAGCCTGTCGTCAACCGACACCTCAACTCCACTACTGGTCGTCCAGCACGTGCAGGTACTGCCTGTCCTCCCTCTTCTCCTTCTCCGTCGCCGGCGGCAGGTCGTAGAAGGCTGAGCTTCGGTATCCTTGCTGAGGGGTTGTAAGCAAATGGAAATGGACTCGAATGGAAGGGCCTGACGTACCAGATAGTGGTAGGTGAACTTGCTAATATCACCGGGCTCGATGCCGAGGTCCTTGAAGGTCTTGGCAGTAGGGTCGATGACCTGATCGAGGAACTCGCGCTCAACCTCGTCAGCGGACATGACGGGCCACCACAGTGCCCTGTTGAGGATGCCAGCGGCGGGCTTCAGGATGGCCTTGGGAACGTTGATGTGCCTCCGCTTCTTGTAGATCTCACGGTCGACCATCTCAGCGATCTCTGCCATGGAGTACTGCTTGGGACCGTACAGCTCGTAGGTCTGGGAAGCAGTGTTGTCGTCATACAGCAGGACCTCGAGTGCTTGACCGACGTCGATGACCTATACAAAATTAGATTCATCCAAGCAGCCGAGGCCGGGTCTCACTCACGTGAGCAGGGGCAAAGCGCTCCTGCATGTTGTTGGCAGTGAACAGGTTCATGACGCCCGCAAGCTTGAGAAGAAGGTTGTCCTCAAAGCCGAACATGGGCGCCGGTCGCACGATGGTAGTCTCGGGGAAGATGCTGCGTGCGACTTGCTCGCCAATTGCCTAGTATTCACTGTTCAGTTCCGGGTTCTTTATCTCACAGCACGCCGCATCGTACCTTGGTCCTGAGGAACTCGGAGGGCGAGTTGGGGTCGACGCTGTGGGAAGAAACGTGGATGAAGCGGTCAACATCGTACTTGGCAACAGCCTCGGCGATCCTCTCCGTGCCCTCGATGTGGACGTCCTCGAGAGAGAAGTTCCTGAAACTCATCATTAGATCCGATGCTCATAGAGTACTGCTCAGTGTCCGAATCATCCATACTTGGTAGGATAGTTGCGGCCAACCAGGTTGTAGACCACATCGGAATGCCTGACGCTCTCCTCGATCGAAGCCGTGTTTCGAAGATCGTACTCCTGCAAACCAGTTTTAGCATATGCATATTAGTTCGCAGGCATTGGCAATTCCATACAATGTAGGTAACCCGGCCCAGGTCACCGGAGACCTTGAGATGGCGCGAGGCCATCTCCTCCCGGAAGGGAACGACGACGTTGCATCCTTGCCGTGCTATTTGCCAGGCCGTAAGCATAAACCCTTCGACCAATTGATCGATCCGTAGAGCGCACCTAGCCTGTTGACGATGTATCGTCCAAGAGCACCCGTTGCACCGAAGACCGTCGCGGTATGACCTGGAGGGCTGATGTTAGGTTCCGATTCAGCTTCAACTTCGTGTGCGGGCATCCATACCTCCAAGAGATGACCTAGAGAAGATTGCAAGTCAGTCGGGATTCGGTTTCTGGCACGCATCGGGAGTGCTTCCTTACCTTCCACCCTGTGTCCTGATGATGGGTTTGCCGGTTCGGGTGATCGTGACATCGGACAGCGACCGACGCTGTTGGACGACGCTCTGTGCGATCTTGCGGGTCGACCGCATTGCCGCAGCAGGGGAAGCCATTCTCGCGGGGGTTCTGAAGTAGCAAGAAGGGCTATGCCTCGCCAATTGGCCTGTAGAGAAACAATTGAATCTCGAATCGGCTCGAGCTGGGATGCCGCAATGCACGCTTTCGGCCTGCCGTGATTGGCCGGAGCTGGTTTTGCGTGGGTCACGTGCGTGCGCCAGTCATCAATCGACCCAGTTCGGCGGCGGGTTATCCTGGGCGCCAGTCAAGAGCGCTAGCACGTACCAACCAGCGCAGCTCAGCACTGGCCCACTAGGTGCTTCCAGCGCTTGCTCTCAGCGCTCCACAATCCCTCCAGGCTGCGTCGCAGCCGCGTCAAACACTACTGACCGCACTTGGAAGCTCCCCCCAGTCTGAGGTGGTTTACCTAAACTGCTGTGATCCGGCCTCGCAACATCAACGGACATCCAACTCTCTCAACCTCCGATAATCCACGCTTACACACGGCCCTTTCTACCCTCAACTCCCACATCGAAGTCCTTCATACCTCCAGGATCTCATAAAGGCACCACATCGTCGCATTCAGCTAATAGCTCCCCTCCCCCGGTGCCCGCCATGAATGTCGATACCATCTCCGACTTCCTTGCGGAGCAGCGAGATGGAGCTCCCGACGAGCTTCAGCCCATGATCCTGCAGTTTGAGGACCTGTGGGAGCGCAAGCTGTGGCATCAGCTCACCGACTCCCTCCTCGAGTTCTTCAACCACCCCGACAGCGCGAAGCTGCGGCTACAATTCTTCAAGGTCTTCGTCACAAAGTTCGCTGATAAGATCAACCAACTTAAGCTCGTCAACCTTGCCCTCAAGGCAGCCGAGTCGTGCAAAGGTTGGTTCCCGGCCCTCTCTCCCCGGGAATGGGACACATTTTATCTGTTTACCTTTTCTTCTCTAACACTTTGTACTTTCCAACAGACCTCGACGAGCGCCTGAGCTTCCTCGAGACCGTCGCCAAGAAGGTCGACGGCGAGGACTCACAAGACGCCTTCGTCTACGCCACCATCGCCGTCGCCCGCGTCAAGCTCGACCTCGAGGACTTTGACGGCGCCCGCAAGGACCTCGACAAGGCCGAGCGCATCCTCGACTCGTTCGACTCGGTCGAGACCATCGTCCACGCCGCCTTCTACGACACCAACGCCTCGTACTACAAGGCCAAGGCCGACTTTGCGCTCTACTACCGCAACGCCCTCCTCTACCTCGCCTGCATCGACATCAAGTCCCTCGGCGCCGGCGAGCGCCGCCAGCGCGCCCTCGACCTCTCCATCGCCGCCCTCGTCTCGTCGAGCATCTACAACTTCGGCGAGCTGCTGCTGCACCCCATCCTCGACGCCCTCCGGGAGCGCAAGGAGGACGCCTGGCTGCGCGACCTGCTCTTCGCCTTCAACCGCGGCGACCTGGCCGCCTACGACGTCCTCTCGGGCCACGTCGCCTCCCACCCGCTGCTCAAGCAGCACTCGGCCCAGCTGCGACAGAAGATCTACCTCGCCGCCCTGACCGAGGCCGTCTTCCGCCGGCCCCCGCACGACCGCGCCATGACCTTCGCCACCATCTCCCACGAGACCAAGGTCCGCCCCGACGAGATCGAGCACCTCGTCATGAAGGCCCTGAGCCTCGGCCTGCTGCGCGGCACGATAGACCAGGTCGACGAGGTCGCGCACATCAACTGGGTCCAGCCCAAGGTACTCGACATGAAGCAGATCGACAACATGAGGCTGAGGTTGAAGGACTGGGACTCGAGCGTCAACCAGCTCGGCAACTGGATCGAGGGGGTCGGCCAGGATGTGTGGGCCGCATAAGGAGAGAGAGAGAGGCCAGGGGAAGGCAGCAGGAAAACGTGTCACAAAAGAGATAGAAGCAGGGGGTGTGCGTGTATGTGTGGTGTTTTGAGAAGCGAAGCGGAAGGGGAGAATCAGATCAGACGGAGCCAGGTCATGAACCAACTGGCTTTGTATTATACGACATTAATTAGACGCCGGAATACAGGAGTCAAGATGCCATGGGTTTTGGTCACCACAAGCGCTCCCGCCCAACTGTCTGAACTGCATCTGCTGCGTCTTGATTTACATCTTCACGCGTTGCCATTGTAACTCTATTCAAGGTCTTGTTCTCATGCGTGACTACTGTACAGTATGGTCGTCTACATGACGTTTTCTCTCTTAAAGCATGCCCTCATCTCTAAGTACTCCTTTCTTCATCTCTTTTGTCTCGTGTCGCACACTCCTTTTTGAACTTCTTGCCTACAACATACATCTCTGGCAGGCATCTGCCCCCTGTTCTGACCTGACTACGCAGCCTTGGCCTTGCGCGCCGCTGGCCGCCCCAGCACCAGTACCGACGCGACCAGCCATGCAGGCCACCACACACACCACACCACGACTGGCGTGTACATGCCCCAGACGTCCCAGCCAAACGCCGCGCGGCGCAGCACCTCGCCCACGCCCAGGCCCCAGCCCGCCGAGCAGGCCGCCAGCACGGCCGTCGGCGCCATGAGGTTGAGCGCGAGGGTGAGCAGCCAGCGCCGCAGCGGGGAGGCGGTCGCGGCGGCGGGCGAGGCAGGCGGCTGCATAAACGTCAGGGGGCTGGCGACGAGGCCGACGAGGAAGGCGACCGAGAAGTTGAGGGTGGCGAGGGAGGAGAGGAACATGCCGAGCAGGAGGAGGGAGAAGGACTTTGTCAGCTGGTACTGCTGGACCGTGGCGGAGCGGGCGGTGAGGAGAGAGGAGAGGACGTGCGGGAGGGCGCTGTTGAGCGCAGCGAAGAGGATGAAGGCTGGAGTGAGGAGCTGTGGGGTGGTTAGCGATGGCCACCAGGTCAGGTGCAGGCTGTGGTGAGGGACTTACACTGGCGGGGAGGTGGTTAAAGAGGTACAAGGGCACAATGCCCAGGGCGTGGCATGCCACCACCAGGGCCAGGGGCAGGAAAATATCCCTCTCGACCGTCGGTGCGGGTGCGTCTTCGTCCTTCTTGACGGCCTTCTTGGTCGTCTCCTCCTCAGGCTGTCCACTCTTGATCCAGAATGCGATGGCCATGATTGTAAAATTGGCGGCCAGCAGCATAGCTCCCGGCAGGTATGTGCCGATGCTGACGAACCTCTCGCGCTGCATGAGCAGGTAGAAGAAGAAGCTCTGGTGCAGGTGCTCGAGGAGGTTGTTGAGACTGCGAAACGTGCCCTCCACCACGCGGCCCATGGCCATCTCGTCCTGCCACCCGTTGCCAAAGGGCTGGAGCGTAACGGCGTCGACGTGGTATGCCATGAAGGAGCTGTGCGGCCCCGTCGAGATGCCAAGGCCCTGCTTCATCATGCCCCTGAGCATCGTTCGGAGCCGGTCCTCGTACCTGTCGTCGTGGTTCCACATCTCGTGCAGCGCGACGCCCATGCCCATCTGGCCTCCCGCCACAGAGTTGACACTGTTGATCAGATCCAGGTTCGGCAGCTGCCCATTGACGCCGTCGTAGATGATGTGCACACTCTCGAAGCGGTCCTCCTGCGCATAATCGACGGCGATGGCACCCTGCAGAGCTCCCGACTTTAGGGGCAGAGAGCTGACGTGCCGTCCGTCGTGGGCATCGTGATAGGCGTCGACCCAGGCCTGCGGACCTGCCAGGCTGTCGGGCGGGAACAAGAAGATGATATCTTTTGACCAGAGAGACCACCGGCGGAAGTAGCGGGCTAGGGTGAGCGCGAGAGGCACGCCATTCCGGTTGAGGTCGCCCTGGGCATTCTTGTAGGCGGCGATCAGCACGATGGCTTCGGTAGCATCGCCGCGAGGGGCTTGGAGAATGGCGTAGAGGTTCTCGCCGGCATACGTGTCGCCCGAAGATGTGTAAGTGAAGTTCTGACGGCCAACCTTGAGCCCGATGCCAGTGAGGATGGACTGGAGCTTATCGTTGATTCTGGAATGGGACTCTGTTAGCAACGGGTCCATACACACTCCCGGCTTGCCGGACAGAGACATACACGACATTGCTCTTATCTCCAACCGAATTCACCTCGTGTTTGTAAGCTCGGAAGACATTCTGGTCGCTCCCGCCAAAATATGTATGCACCTGGCCAGGGAGAAGCGCATTCTCAGAGATATACGTCCTCCTGGAGTAGCTGTCCAGCGGTAGGATCAGCAATGACACAACGCCGACGAGGATGAAGAGAAAGGAGACGTAGGGAGGCAGCTTGAGGATGCGCGGGTCCCGCCTCAGGCTAAGGGCCGTAGCTGGCATGATGGGCGCGTCAGTATGTCAGACAGGCAAGACTTCACAGAAGAGTCGAGGACTTCTCGTGCAAAGGTAGGATCGCTCACAGATTAGACGCGGCATCTTGCAATACCGTTGACAGCTGCGCTCTTGCACCCTGCGAAAGTGACAGCTTGGAGGTTTGGAGGCAGGAGCTAAAGAGTGCAAGTACGATGCTGGCTGGTCAATCCGCAACCCCACACAGACCCTTACAAGTACTGTACCCCCCGATTGCTGCATAAGCCACACCCAATGTCAACTGCAATGCAGGCATCACTCTCGTGTCGTGACTGACATTGAATGCGATATTTGTGGTATGGTTCATTAGGAGATATTGGTTCTGAGGGCATAACGGGACTGGCTGGGAATGGCTCGAGGCACTCGTGGATCTTGGACGAACAGCAAGTACATGCCTGGACGACCTGGTTCAGAGCTTCTTTCAAGCCATTAATTTGTTGTATTTTAGAATATACGTCGCAAGGGTCTATCTGACCGAGACAAGTACAGCATCCTTTTCACACGAGTAGCCCCTTCGGCCTCCAACAACGCCCACACGCTGTGCTCGGATAATATAATACACAATAATGCCGCCTCCATAACCGAGCTTCAAGATGTCGTTCACTTCTTCAAGGCCCTAACCTCTGTGTAGATCCAACATATCCCAGCGGCACACCTGAGCCGCCGGCAGAACCGCCCGAAGACGGAAGCACGCCGAACCGGCCGTACGTCTTCTGGTCCACGCTGACGTAGTGCGGCAGCCGTCCCAGCAAGTTCAGCTTGCCCTCGATCCACCGCAGCGCCCACTCGGGTGGTGCCACAAACTTCATGTAACCCATGCCAGCTGTTTGCCATGATAAGTCGTCACGCCCAACCGTCAAGAACAGGGCCGGTGTGAACTTACCGAGGTAGCCAAATGCCAGCCCACAGAGATGCCCGAGGAGACTGGTTTGTGGAACAAGGGCCGAAAGGACAAGGAGGAGCATGAGCGGCGTCGTCCAGGTCGGGATGTGGTATGTAGCGATGACCAGGTGGGGATTCGTGCGGTATGTCCGGATGGCCTCCATCCCCAGGAGGAGGAACACCCAGATACTGTTGTTGCCAAGCTCGTTAGCAATGCTCGTCTTTGTGTCTTCGCTAGCAACGATGTTCACAAACCTAGCGCCCATCACAGCCGTATTACTCCTCAAGATCCCCCGCTCGATGAACACGTATAAAAGTGCCGGGAAGGTGGATAGAGCTAGCAGACTGTCAGCTTTCTCCGGTCATGCTGGACACAGGGAGCAGCACTCACGCCCAAAGAAGAGGGCCAGCGAGGTCAGCGTGCCATATTCGCTCTCGAAACGCTCGAGGAGGGGCGTCAGCGCCAGCACGTTTATGAGCGCATGGAAGAAGTTGAGGTGCACGAGTGGGAACGTGTTCGTCCTGTAGGCTGTATGAAGAAAACAACGTGAATCAGCTGCGTCCTGCCCACCGAGTATGCCGCACTCAACCGGATGTCCTCGCCCTGCACCTTATCCGTTCGAGCACCAACTATACCCTGTACGGGCCGACATGCGCGGATATGCCAATGCCAAAATGCGTAAACTTACCCGTCGTAAACCCAATCTTGTCCGGGACCAAAGCCCCCCATTCCTGGACGTCCCAGGTAGACTGCAGACTGAGGAACCACAACAGCACAATAAGGAAGACGATCAGGCGAGTGAACAGCGGCAGTCGGAAGACGTAGGACCTCGTTCGCAAGAAGTTAAAGCTCGGCATCCGGCTTGCGCCTGTCGCAGACGACGATGAAGGGGGCGCCATGGCGGATTCGACGGAGTGCCAGTCTCCTTGCCTACTGCGAAGGTGCTGGATTGGAGACCTCGGGCGCTTCAGCGGTGCCCGTGGAAGCGGTAGATATTTGTTGGCAGGAAGTCGAACAGGCCTTTCACCATCATGAGCCGCAACGAGAACGGGCAAACATCGGCCAAGCTCTGTGCAATTGAGTAGGAGTTGGAGAGCGAATGGGCCTAACTAGGAGTTCTCTAGCAGTTGCTTGTCCAGTCGCGTGAGACATTGATCCATACCAGGCCAAATTGAACCTAAATCGCCCCTTATCGTCCCTATCGGTCCGTGCTTATCTGGCATTTTCTCAAAGCACTCCAGTCTGGTTCAGTACATATTCTTCTATCGAGGAGCACTCAAGCCCCAAACTGACTAATACATGGAGAGAACAGGATCAGAGATTCATGAATGTCTTGGTGGCCTTCGGTGTATTTTCACATTTTTAATTCGTTTTTTGTACAGCTAATGAAGAAGTCTCTCGAGTGTCTGGTCGGGGGTTGATGACTTCCTAACAACATAGAAAAAGATTACAGAGACTCCAGCAAGATTCCGCGCAAAACCTCCAGTCCCGCCCTCGCACAATACAATGTGGTATGATATGATGCTTTTGAAATCAACGCTTATCGTCAGTGCCTCACATTCGTCCCCTACAACATCCTCAAGCGCTCATACGTCGCTTATTTGTGGGCCTTGGCCATGGTGTTGAGAGCGCTGCCGTTCTTGAACCACTCGATCTGGCCAGCGTTGAAGGTGTGCTGCAGCTTGACGTCAAAGGCCTCGCCGTCCTTGGGGTGGACGCGCATGGTCATGGGCTTGCCAACGGCGAGCTCAGTGCACATGATGTCGACCTACAATTATTGTTAGCTACACATGAACTTTCGAGCCAGGACTTTTCAGAAGCTGTGCAAACTTACCCGGTCATCGGGGCGGATCTTGTCGTAGTCGGCAGGGTCAGTGAAGGTAAGAGGAAGCATACCCTGCTTCTTCAGGTTGGTCTCGTGGATACGGGCGAACGATCGAGTGACAATGGCAAGACCACCAAGGTGACGGGGCTCCAGAGCGGCGTGCTCACGGGAAGAGCCCTCACCGTAGTTCCAGTCGCCAATGACAACCCACTTGATACCCTTGGCCTTGTAGTCACGGGCAACGGCGGGAACAGCGTCGTACTCGCCAGTAGTGGTGTTCTTGATCTTGTTGGCCTCACCGTTCTCAGCGTTGATGGCACCAATCAACATGTTGTTGGAGATGTTGTCCAGGTGACCACGGTACTTGAGCCAAGGGCCGGCCATGGAGATGTGGTCAGTGGTGGTCTTGCCCTGAGCCTTGATCAGAATGGGGCAGTCGAGCGCATCCTTGCCATCCCAGGCGTTGAAGGGAGACAGAATCTGGAGACGGTCGGAGCTGGGGGAGACCTGGACGTTGACAGAGGCGCGGTCCTTGGGGGGAGCCTGGTAGGTGTCTTGGCCAGGGTCGTAGCCGCGCTCGGGCATGGCAGCGACGTTGGGAGGGGTGAGCATGAACTCGTTGCCATCCTTGTCCTTGAGCTTGTCGGTCAGGGGGTTGAAGTACAGCGAGCCGGCAATGGTCATGGCGAGGACCATGTCGGGAGAGGTGACGAAGCAGTGGGTGGCCGGGTTGCCGTCGTTACGTCCGGTGAAGTTACGGTTGTACGAGCAGACAATGGTGTTGGCCTCGCCCTTCTTGACGTCCTGGCGATCCCACTGACCAATGCAGGGGCCGCAGGCGTTGGCAAGAACCATACCGCCGAACTCCTCGAAGGTGGCGAGCTGGCCGTCGCGAGCAATGGTGGCGCGAATCTGCTCGGAGCCGGGAGTGACAGTGAACAGAGACTTGGCCTTGATGCCGTGGTCCAGAGCATCCTGAGCAATGGCGGCAGCACGGTTCATGTCCTCGTACGAGGAGTTAGTGCAAGAGCCGATGAGACCGACCTTGACCTCCTCGGGCCAGCCGTTGGCCTTGGCAACCTCCTTGAGCTTGGAGATGGGAGTGGCAAGATCGGGAGTGAAGGGACCGTTGACGTGGGGCTCGAGCTCAGACAGGTTGATCTCGATGAGCTGGTCGTACTCGGCGCCCTCGTCCTCACGGAGCTCCTTGGCGTAGACACGAGCAAAGTCACCGATGTCCTGGCGCTTGGTGGCCTTCAGGTAGTCATACATGCGGTCGTTGAACGGGAAAACACTCGTCGTGGCCCCAATTTCAGCACCTGCCCAACAACCAGGTCAGAAAACAGCAAATCACATCAAGAAGGGGGAAAACGAACCCATGTTGCATATTGTGGCCATACCCGTGCACGAGAACGACTCGGTACCGGGGCCGTGATACTCGACGATAGCACCGGTACCACCCTTGACGGTGAGGATACCAGCAACCTTGGTGATGATGTCCTTGGGCGAGGTCCAGCCGGACATCTGGCCAGTCAGGCGGACACCAATGACCTTGGGGGCCTTCAGCTCCCAGGGAAGGTTGGCCATGACGTCGACAGCGTCAGCACCGCCGACACCGATAGCAGCCATACCAAGACCACCACCGTTGGGAGTGTGCGAGTCAGTACCGATGAGCAGACCACCGGGGAAAGCGTAGTTCTCGAGCAGGATCTGGTGGATGATACCAGAGCCGGGCTTCCAGAAACCAATGTTGTACTTGGCGCAGGCGGAGGCAAGGAAGTCGTAGACCTCCTTGTTGATGTCGCAAGCGCGAGCAAGATCCTTGGCACCGCCAATCTGGGCCTCAATCAAGTGGTCGCAGTGGACAGTGGTGGGGTTGGCAACGGAGGGCATGCCGGCCGACATGAACTGGAGAATGGCCATCTGGGCAGTGGCATCCTGGCAAGCAACGCGATCCGGTCGCAGCTTGAGGTAGGAGACGCCACGCTCAATGTCCTGACCGTGCGGGTCATCCAAGTGGGAGTAGAGAATCTTCTCGGCATAGGTCAGAGGTCGGTTGAGGCGACTCCGGACAATGGCGAGGTTCTCAGACATCTTCTTGTAGTTGATGAAGTTGTTCTCCTCCCAGTTGTTCTGCCTGACCTGTTATTGTGCCGAGGCATCACCGGTTAGCTATCAGAGAGCAACATACAGAGCCCACAGCGTGGAAAAGCCGCTCTCAAGACTCAAGGGTTCTGGAGCTTACCTTGCGGTCGAGAGGGCTGTCAGAGACAGTGGCCATGGTCCGTCGCAGACCCAGGCTGGCCATGGGGGCGCGGCTGCGGGCGACATGGCCCAGCACCTGACGAGTGGCCAACATGGTGACGACAGGTGGTGATCTTTGCTCGTGCGGGGGAGAGTCTCAAGCAGAAGAAAGCTCAATTGGAGTGGAGATACTGAAGAAAACACCACTTGAAGCTATCGCAAGGAAGAAATGAATCTATTATCAAGTCTCCTTGGGATGCCGACACAAAACAAAAGGAAGTCGTGAGTGTGAGGAAAAGAATTGGGTGGAGAGATTGGAGGAGGGTGGAAGAAATAATGAAGGCAGACAGGATTTGGGCTAATTGGCGCTAGATTGGAGGTGCTGCTTTCCTGCGTTGCCGTCGCCGCCTCCACGGCGAGGTACTTTCTCGGCTATGACGATGGGGATGGCGGGCCAACGGGCGAATCAGACGAGTCTGATTATTGTACCAGCAAAAGCGGGTTTGCGTCTCTCGGCCTCTCCCCTCTGAGAGCAGGTCAACGTCACAAGCTTTTCCCTTCTACCCTGGCTACGGGTGGAGCTCACAGTGGCGCTCCCTGCTGCCAGACCTGTGGCCAGGTGCTTGTGGGTGGGGCCAGTCGTGCCAGTGCAAGGTCCAGCGTGTCTCGACTAAGCTACCACTTGGCTACCACCCCCTGTTTTAGGCCTTCCCAAGCCCCGAAATGCCACTACCACTCGTATATACTTGCGGATTTGCGAGTGGTGGCCGGCCATGAGCGGCGAGGCTGCTCGGCATCTCCTAGATCACAGCACTGCATCGCATATCATGTCCGATCTGTCTTTGCTGTTGGCAGATGACCTTAGGATCCGAAATGCTCACTACAGTACAGTATCAACACCACAGCCTGAGGCCGTGAGTTGTGGTCAGGACACACTGAAGAACTATCGAGCCGACTGATTCGGGGTCCATCGAGATCATGGAAGCAGTATCTGACAAACCTTGCCGACGGGAACAGCAATTGTTACAGGGCCCTCAATCAGGTTCCCAATTCACATCCCAGAGGGTTATCCCACTACCTAAATCTGTGCAACATATTCCATGTCCCATGTGGCGAGGGAGATATTGACTGCCTCATTGGGCTCGCTCCTGGGGGTGAGAGGATGCTTTGGACCAGAGACCCTCGGTAGAACGGCACTTGACTCTTTTTGTTAATGATTTATTTGGGACACTTCTGATTGGTTTTTGTTGTTGCTTGAGCAATTGGCGTTCACGCCAATGGTCAGCAAGGTTGAAGGTACATGGACTGCCCTGATGCAAATTCGGCCGCCGACAGTGCAAAATGCCTCACGGCCGGCTCGGTACACGCCGGTACGCTGGCTTTCCTTTTCCTTGGACGTGGGGCGTCGCGTCTCCCCGGCCAACTGTACCGCCAGCTCTTCCGGCCTGTCCACTGTGAAAAAGGCTGCAGGGCTAGGTACTTTTAATCAGTTGCCGCTGCAAGAAGGTCCATCGATGTACTTGTACAGGCTCAATGCGGTTAGCAGCCTGGGGTAAGCTTTGTTCAAAAGGAACAGAGCTTGCAAGGTACACTGGGGAAATCTGGTTGACAAAAAGTGCCTTGTACGTCCTCTGAACTTGAAGGCTTCATCTGAACTGCAACACTGCCGGGGCAAGCCTCTTGTGTACCCGAGATGCCAATTACCAGACTTCCGGCGGCTTGTCAATTGCAGCTAGCAAGAGGGCTGCCACGACAGAAAAAAAAAATTGTTTGATCTGGAGACCTGGACATGGGGGTGGGTATGAGCTTCCCAATTCCAGTGGGGCGGTCATTGTTTTAGCTCGGCGATGCCCCGGTTCAGGCTCGGGCGCGACAGGCGTTACGAGTTGCTTCCGACCGAGCCTTGGCCTACAGTGCCCATTCCATGCACTGCAGGCTGATTCAAATCATCATGACAATGGCAAAAGAGAGGCAAATGTTTGGCATTTCTCTGGGATATTCATTGATCCATTGTCACGCCCAGACTTGACCGAAAAGTTCTTACGGAGGTGAGACGTCAGTATGTTGCAGAGGTGTGGTAGGATGATCTCATAAGGCAAGACCTGCATCAATCACCCATCCACAAGACAGCATGTCATCAGGTATGACCTGACATTGACTGGCAGCTGCAGGTCGATCCAGCCTGGACTTTGTTGTTATTTAGCTCGGCTTCCAAGGTTGCTTGGGCCAAAAGCCTTGGGGTGAGCCTCCCTGGCTAGTAGGTACCTCACCTCTGTACCTCTGTACCTGGCCCGGTCACTAAGGTAGTGAGCTGGACATGGAGGCTCTTCTCATTCTTATCGTTATCTCTACCAGGCCAGCCCACTACAGCCCCACTAAAAAGTTGCAAGTGCAAGATTTTCCCCAGACGCTTTCACCTCTTTCATGTGAGCCGGCCGCATTGAATGACAGATCGATCTACCCTTGCCCAGTCCTCAGCGAGAGCAGCAACAATAAGGCTGTCCCGATTACCACATAAACACGTTTCAAAATGGGCGTCCCCAACAAGCGAACCATCACCAAGACGCGTAACAAGACCAGGTATGTTCACTGTCACCGTTCCCATCCCACTGCAATGTCTCTGACGTCCAACCAGAGATGTCGACCAGATTAAGGCGGATTTGCTATCACCAAAACATCTCGCCCAGTGGAAGGACACTAAAGCAGCTGAAGACCTTCCTGGCCTAGGGAGGCATTACTGTGTCGAGTGCGCAAAGTGGTTCGAAACCGAGGTCACCCTCGTCGACCACAGGAGGGGAAAACCGCACAAGAGAAGGCAAGAACCCCGCGGGTTGAGAATGGGATAGCGAAAGGTCTATCAAAGCTGACACATCTTCTTCTGCAAAGGGTCAAGCAACTCAAGGAGGAACCATACTCGCAAAAGGAGGCCGAGGCCGCCGTCGGTTTGCGCACGGACAATGGCAAGCCCGAGAAGGCTCAGAACGAAGATGTCGCCATGGCGTGAGGCATAAGAATACTTTCACGACAAATCCAGTCAGACTTCAGCCCACCATAGACGCTGGTGTCTGCTCACATAATTGTGTGGCTGTGTGTTAGAACGTCGGGCGATGACTACACGGCGAGAGCCATATATCAGCGATGAGTATTATGAGGTTTGCCGGGCTTCTAGGTCCGACATCAGAGCCACCAGCAAACCCAAATACCCGCGTCGAGCCGGGAACCCAACTCACAGCAATGCGACTGGCTTCCGGCGATCCTTAATTGGCCTTCATGTGCCGAGATATGCCGGATCAACATCACTGAAACGAGGCGGACTTCGCTCTAGGGACCACAGGCACGTCGTAATTCAAGCATACCTTTGTGTCGCGGTACTATTAGACCCATTGCGAGGCACCCGTTCATCTTGAGTCTTCGAGAACTTGACGATCTCAACCAGTTTCGATGTCTCGTACGGGAGATGATGAATAGATAGCACGCAATGAGCAATTACAAGAGCATGGGGCTTAAGCCCCGTCAAATATAATCAACCCAGATGTATATGCCGAGCAAATTTGAGGTGCTATGGATTCAAAGACGGATCATGCGAACCTCCTCTAGTAACAGAGCAGTCTCTGGCAGCTAACATCGTCACCCCCAAAAAAGATTGACTTGCTTCTTGTGATCTTGAAAGCCCAGATGATTCAATGGCATCTGAATTGAGATGAATCAGTGACACCGCCTTGACGCCCCCGCTTTTCCTGAGTGGCAGCTATTGTACCTGAACGTGCTGGCATTCATTCGTACCTCGATGTAGTACCTGATAAGATAAAGAACACACCCATGTCAAAGCTTGGCCTTGCCCTGAACATCCATCAACCACCCCCCCAAGACCACGCGACCATCTTCCATCCGCCATCGGCCATGACCTCTCCATGCATGCTGTAGCCAGGTCCACGCGCATCGCCGTATCCAACCGAGCCATGACTTCCTCCGCATACGCCAACTACGCCCGGTTGGCGCAGAATGGCTCCCCTGGCGTCGCCGCCCCGACCAAGCAGCACCTGCAGCAATACACCGTCACGGCCATGAGCCGCTGGTCCATCTTGAATAAGCAGCTTCCGCCCGTCGACAGGATCAAGGCGCTTCATGTATACGATTTTGACAATACTCGTGAGTAATTGGTCCCCTGGACACACCATGGCCCCTACCCAACCCAATATGAACAGGCCTTGTAAACTGACATCATTTGCTCCTTCCCAGTGTTCAAGACCCCGCTACCGAATCCGAAGCTATGGAACGGACCGACTATAGGATCGCTGGCCAGCCCTGATGTGTTCATAAATGGTGGCTGGTGGCACGACAGTCGCATCCTCGCCGCCACTGGCGACGGCCTGGCCAAGGAGGAACCCCGCGCCTGGGAAGGATGGTGGAACGAGAAGGTTGTTGAGTTGGTTCGCTTGAGCATGGAGCAGAAAGACGCCCTCTGCATCCTACTCACGGGCAGGTCAGAGACAGGCTTCGGTGAATTGGTCAAGAGGATGATTACAAGCAGGGGGCTTGAATTTGACCTCGTTACACTCAAACCCGCCGTGGGACCCGACAACCAGCGCTTCAACAGCACCATGCATTTCAAGCAGGTCTACCTTGAGACTCTGATGGAGACATACAAACACGCCGAGGATATTCGCGTATACGAAGACCGTCCGAAACACGTGAAGGGCTTCCGTGATTTCCTCGCTGAATACAACATGAGACAGAGTGTCCCAGGCCCTCCTGGCCGGACTCGAGGACCCATCGGTGCGGAGGTCGTACAGGTTGCCGACCTCGCCACCAATCTGGACCCTGTTGTCGAAGTTGCCGAAGTGCAACACCTTGTCAACGCGCACAATGAAGCTCTCGTCAAGAGGTCCCACACTCACCGCGGCGACAGGCTGATCATCAAGAAGACCGTCTTCTACACTGGCTATCTCATCAGCCACGCGGATACTCAACGTCTGTTGACCCTGGCGCAGCTGCCGGCTGACGTCGCAGATAGCGACCTCAAGATCCTTGCTAATAACATCATGATCTGCCCGCGCCCTTGCCCGCGTAGTATTCTGGACAAGGTCGGCGGCATGGGTGCCAAGATGAAGTGGGAGATCACCGGCACGGCTTGCTTCGAGAATAGCATCTGGGCGGCGAGTGTCCGGCCTGTCCCGCGGGGCGCAAAGTTCCACACCGACAATCCGAGCCCGTTTGTGGTGCTCGCCGTACGCAAAGGGTCCAGGCCAGTCGATGCTGGGAAGATACAGAATTGGAACCCTGTCAGCCCCGAACAGGCGCACGTATTCGAGACCACAGTCGGAGAGAAGGTCCTTCTCAGGATCGAGCCAGACAACCCCAGTGAGAATGCATACGAGAGCTTGTTCCCCAAGCTAGGCACCGGTGGGAAGCGTCCCAGACAGCCTGATGACGGCGGCATCGAGCCCTCTCTCAGGCAACCGGGTGTGCCGCAGGGACCTAGTGGTGGTGGTCGTGGGTTTTTCCACCAGGGAGGCAGAGGTGGTCGCGGCGGCCGAGGCGGCAGGGGCTTCCATACCGGAGGCCGCGGTGGTCGAGGTGGCCGGGGAGGGCGGGGTGGCAGAGGTAAGCACCACTATCACTCACTTGATGATGTTGGCCGAGGCAGTCATCAAGTGGACTATGACGATAGCTCCCAGCAACAGCAGCAGGCTTTTGCCAAGAACAACACTAGCCAGAACCCTAGCGGATGGCAGCAGCAGCCACCGACTGGGCCGGCAGCACAGGTTGGCAACCGCGGCGGCTTTGGCTCTGGAGGCCCAGAGCTGAACAACTACTACTGAGTGGCAGTCTGCTCTGGCTCCCTCTGTCTTCCTCGGAACCCCTCATCTGATCACAGACCGTGCTGTCTTTTGTTTTGTAGCCTTCAGGCTTGCATTTAGCTAGGAGTTTATTTTCCCAGGTTTTTGGCGGGTTTGTCTCTATTGTACGGTCTCTCGAGGGAGTTAATCGGTACTCATCTATAAGGCTAGTTCTCGAACATCGGAGGGCTTTGTTAAGCAAGGTATAAGGAAAATGATGTATGCTTGTCAGGTGCCCAAGAGGGGCTTGTTTTTCCATTTATTAGGCTATACCCGGAGCGAAAGGCATCGCAAAATGAGACATTTGGGCCAATTGCGGCGAGCACAAGTTACTTTCCAGGTGGCGACGGCGAAAGGCTCTGGACGATCTTTTGAGCCACTCCCAAACTATGAAAGATGTGTGAATTGTCAAGTCATCTGGATGATACGGGTTGCATGCATGTCAAGATCCGAGTGAGTAATATTCGTATTGATGAGTAGTTCCTGTGGCCATCTAGAAGAGCATATGAAAAAAAAAGCAGCATCTGAATGCTCCCCTGCCGTACGCTGTACCCTGTCAAACTCCAGAAGAACTCCATGCTGGTATGTCATGCGTAGTCTTTGCTCAAAAACAACTGCTTCTCTTTCCATGCAAGAAAGCATGCCAAAAATGCAACAGTCTTGCCTTGCCCATGGGAGAACAAGGTAATCTACCCACTAGCAATGTTGGACTGATTGCCGTCGTCTTGGTCTGATGGATTTAACAAGTCCTGAACCGTGAGGCTTCTGCGCTTTCTCTTCTTTGGAGAAGGAGTCATGTCGCTCCTTGACCGCTTCCTGCTTCTGAGCCTGCTGCGATAGTCGCCCGCGTCATCTTCGTTGGATGGGTTCAACAAGTCGTCAATGGTGAGACTTTTGCGCTTCCTCTTCTTTGGCGAAGAAGTCATGTCGCTCCTTGACCGCTTCTTGCTCCTGAGCCTACTGCGATAGTCACCCACGTCGTTTTCGTTCGACGGGTTCAATAAGTCGTCCACGGTGAGACTGCTGCCCTTCCTTCCTTTGGGTACATTGCCCTCGCCGTCCTTCGATGCCGTCTCCTTGCCTCTGGCCGTAATGCAAAAGCCGCTCTCGTCGTGGTCAATCGACGCGGAGTTGTCGTTCCACGAGTCCCACAGGCTAGCGACCGTGATGCACTGGCCGCGCTCCGCGTCCGACGAATCGTCGCCCTCGCAGCCGCAGCTCTGAGATCTACGGACCGTGATGCACAGCCCGCTGTCCCCGTCGCTCACCGTCTCGCCTTCGGCGTCCTCGTCCGACGAGCTCTCCCAGGGGACACGCTACGCCCCGGCGCCGGCGGCGCCGACAATGTCCTTCAGGACGCCCTTGTCGGCCAGCTTCTGCACCCAGCCGTGCAGCAGGGGGCCGTAGTCCTTCTTGCGCCCGTCCACGCGGCGCGCGTTGTCCTCGTCGGCCGACAGCTCGGCCGCGTACTCGGCGCGCAGGCGGCGGCGCTCGGCGTCGAGCTCGGCGCGCAGCTCGAGCGCCCGGGCCGTGCCGAACTCGGCGTGCGCGATCCGGTCGGTGAATTCCCGCGGGAGGGCGGCCGCGGCGTCGCCTACGCTCTCGATGTCGGCGGCGCGGTCGAGGCCGAACTTGGACACGTCGGATAGGAGGTCGTCCGGCTGCGGCGCCCACCCGCCTTCGCCGCCCCGGCCGAGCTGGTGGGCGTCGAGGACGAGCAGCTGACGGAGGGTGAGGGCGAGGCTCTGCCGTATGGCGGGCAGGGCGGAGCCGCAGATGGCGAGGAGGTTGAATGAGAAGTTGTCCTCGTCGGCGTCCTGGAACATGCGCAGTTCGATGCGGGAGCGGGCCTCGGCGGCCCAGTCGTCGCCGTCGAAGGTGCCTGGTCGGTCGGAGGTTGCTTGGTTAGAGAGGTGCAAATCTTTTGCGAGGAATCTGGGGGATGAGGGGATGGATCGCCCTTACCTAGACAGAAGGGCTTGTGCTGCAGGCCGTCCAGCTCCCAGACCTTGTCCTCGATAGGGACGTAGGCGATGAAGTGGAACGCGGCGTCGACAGCTCGCTTCTTTTTGGATTTGGGTTTTGGTTTTGGTTTTGGCTTGGCTTGCTTTGCCGGCGGCTTCTTGCTCTTTGAGGGCGAGGGGGAGGGTGATAATGATTCAGGAGCTCTGGCTGCGAAGTCGAACTTGTTGTTCAGGTGGAGGTCCGCCCTGAGGATGTCTATGCGTCTGAGGTATTTGTTAGTTGTTGTGTACGGGGGGGGGTGTGCGGTAGAAGATGTGCCTCTCGAGGACGCGCGATCTTACCTGGCAAAGGAGTTGTGGGCAGCCCTGATGGTCGGGTTTCTGCTCATGGCGTAGCCGCGTAATGCAGGGCATAGATTCCTGGTCTCGGCCTTGAAGTCGTCCAGCGTCGGGCCCAGGTGTAGCCCTGAGCTGTTCATGGCTATGTTGAGCATAGCAACAGTAGCACAGGCATCTGCTGTTGTCTAGGGGAGTTCTGTTAGGTTCGGGGTCATATGAGAGAAGAGAAAGTCACGGTCGTACCTGATTCGCAAACCAGACTCCCTCTGGGCAATCTTGCCTCTCCTCCTCTTCAGACTCCTCGACAAATTGGTAGAGGAATATCAGACCATGGATTGGTTTGCTTGGAACACTGTCAGCATCAAGGTGGCTTGCTGGGCTCACTCGGCTGTCACTCACGGCACAAAAGCAAAAGCGTCTTCATCGATAGAAAACACCTCCTGAATCTTGGCATCTTCTATACCAATCTGCTTCAAAATATGATTGAAAAAGGCCTTGGAGGGGTTGTTAGTTCATGATGGGGATATCTGACTTTCGAGGCGTGAGGCGAACTTACAGGCTCTGATTCAACCTCGGTCCAGCCTCGCCACTGCTGGAGCTCCTCTGGCCGCATCGGCGCGAATGCCTCGAGAAGCACGTCGTCTGGCAGCGGCACCTCTGGTGGCGGGGACGCCGTGGCCTTACGCGGCGGGTTCCGTCGCTGCACAATCTTGATCCTCTTGTTGAGCTCCCCCCTCGAGGCGGAAGGAGCAGGCTTGTACTCGGCTTCTTGATCGAATGCGGCCGGCCTCTTGCGGGCACGGGTCGACCGCCGGACCAAGGGCTGAGCGTCTTGGACTTCTAGGGCCTCGTCTACCTGACGCACCTTTGCGCGCTTCATTTTCGGGGGCTGACCGGTGTCTGCGGGAGAAGCTGCGGGTGGTGGTGGTGTTCGAATGAGCGGGACGGCCATGAGGAGGGGCTGCGGTGTGACAGCTGCGACGAAGAGTCTGGCCAAGACAGAGAGAATTAGGAAGAGAAGGTTGATAAATGCGACATGAAGTGGTTTTGTAAAGAAAATTTATGAGTTTGGTCGTCTATTCGGGGTCTTGTGCCCGGAACAAGAAACAAATGTTGTCACTCCAAGCTGTTCGGGAGCCGTTAAGGTGACTTTGACTTGAGCAGGAGCAGCAGCGACCACACACCCGGGCTGGAGGGCAGCTCGCCGTTTCGACTGAATGGTCATATGCTGGCAGCAATGGATATTCACGATAAGCTCAGTCGTATATATTAGTGTGGACTGAATGGTTGATGTGACTTCTTTCAATAACTGCATTGAATAGGCAGGCTCTGACGTAGAGTCAATTCAAAGTAATCAGGCCCTGTGGGGGCGGGCAAACAACATCTTTCGCGCCCGAGCGTAGCTCTTCATACCCCTTTCGAGCTTGGAGGCCCTATTGAGAGAATCGTCAAGCCTATTGTTGATTGACTTGGGTTTTGTTTGAGAAGTCCTGGCTTTAACGAAGCTGCTGGAGTTTGATATCTTGAGATGCACGTAGGATTGATATAAGATAAGCTCCTTCAGCGTTCAATTGTATCTTTTGAATTATCTCTGCTTTAAAATAGGGGACAATGACTAGTTCTTAAAGAGAAAACACAAGTTAATTAAAAATTATATAATATAAATTACAGAAAATCAATAATAAGAGTAATTTTCACTAGCTAGATACGGTTAAATAAGTGATATATCTTTTGTTTATCCAGGTGGTTTCTCTAAGTACTTCGCCCTAGCTCTAGAGGCTCTGTTAAGAGCTTTGGAAAGCTTTGGCCAATCAGAGTCGGCAGGCGGCCCCACAGTTACACTGGTGCCTTTTGTTGCTCTGCAAATCGCCGGCGCGCGTTACTGACGTGACGAAAGAACCACGAGGAGCCCCAGCAGCGCTATGGAATTTTTGGCTGGACAAAGGATTGGTCGACAACGCTGGTGAGCCTGTACGTTTGCATTTTGCCCTCACTCGCCATCCAGCCCCTCTGTCGCTATATCCGCCTGGGGCCCAAAGAGAACTGGTGCGTGTCTTTTTTAATCTACGTCCTGCTTGTAACCAAGCGCCTGGCCGCTTCTCTTCTCCAGGCTGACCTCTGTTTCTAGTTCCAGGCTCACGAGGCCTCTCCATCGCGACCCGCTTCGAACATACATCTCTCCCCCAGAAGTCTGGCATCACGGCATGCCATGAGCGCGACGCCCAGAGTCCGGTCGGGGGCTTTCCCCCAGACCCCAGGCACCGTCGCGAGAGGAGCTCCTCCCACTCCTTCACCAACACCGCCTCCCGCCGCTTCGCGAAGAACATCGCAAAAATCTCCCTTGCCTGTCGCTCCGCGGGACAATGCTCCCCAAACCGCCGCCGGCCAGCCGGTCATCTCTCTCAACATCATCCCAGCGCCGTCCCAACGCTTGTATGCTTGCGCCGTCTACCTTGCCCTACACGCATACCGCATCTACGACTGGGTGCAGCTGATAGAGGAGCATGCCGACTCGGTGCCGCTGTTTCTGAAATGGCTTATCATTGACCTCGCTTTTCTGTTCGGCCTTCCAGAATTGAGGATACCATGGCTGGAACTGGCACAACCAACAGTAATCACACTGTTCCTCATCCACGCCGTACTCAACTGGATGCTCATGTTCAACATCGCCATGCCCTGGACCTCCTTCATGCTGGCATTCGTCAAGGTTTTCTACGACAAGGAGCTCTCCATCTCGGAGAATTATGTCCAGACGAGCAACATTCTGCATAACCACTCTCTCATCATGGGAAAGCAGATTATCAATATCCTTCCCGAGGGCACCGCTATCATGAACCCGGAAGGCGTCCCCTTCTGTATCGGAGGCGACAAACATTCGGCCTCGATCCCGCTCCACTTCAACGCAACCGCGCCCGTTGAGGTGGAGCTGATTCGAGTCGACTTGGATACGAATCACGAAGAGTCCCTCAAGCTTTCCAAGTCGCAGCTCCGCGAGATTGAAAAGCTGAGCAAGCGCCAGGCGCACGAAGGTGGCCAGACCGCAGTGCAGTACAATTTCCCAGTCAAGAAGACGGGCGCGTACAAGCTCGGCAAGGTCCTCGATGAGTACAAATTGGAGGTTCAGAGACACAGTCCCTACACGTTCGTAGTGGCTTGTCCCAGCGCCCGCGTCCGGGCCTCGCCCTCGGCGATTCGCTGTCTTGGTGACCTCTCCGACCTGTCTCTTCAGGTCGATGGCACGCCACCGCTCAAGATTGTCTACAGTCGGACCATCAATGGCAAGGATCACAGCTTCCACTTCCAGAGTTTGCAGCCCGAAGGATTCTCATCTCCGCTGATGGGATCACTCCGGTCCACTACCCTCACCATTCCCGACGAGAAGGACATCTCCTGGGCCCGGCCTCACCAGGTTATGGTCAGCCTGAACGAGTCTATGCACGCTGGAGGCGATTGGCAGTACTCGGTCGACGAGGTCCACGATGCCTTTGGAAACGTTGCCAAATACGTCTCGCCCGCTGAGGACCCTGATATGCGCCCTAAGCCGAAGCATCTTGTCCAGAACTTCCATGTGCAGGAGCGCCCGCGCGTCCGTCTCCAAGGCTGTGATTTGCGCAATCCGCTCAAAGTTGCCAAGAACAAGGCCACCCCATTGCCTGTCAACTTTGAGATTGCGGGCAAGGTCCCGGATGACACCTCGCACACGATCACTTGGCAGTTCTCACCCATCGACACCTTGACTAAGAGCGGCGATCATGGCGATGTGATCACGGAGGGCTCGTACCAGAGCAAGACCGCGAGGGACAGGCCCATGATCTCAGCTCCTGGTCTGTATACGCTCAAGTCGGTGACTGCGGGGTCCTGCGAGGGCGAAGTCCAAGAACCTGCCTCGTGTCTCCTGCTCAATCCCTTGGAGCCAAAGTTGACGCTGCGGTCCGAAGAGATTCCGGACACGTGTGCTGGAAACTCCGTCGGCCTCCGTGTCGATCTGGATCTCGTTGGCACACCGCCCTTCGTTGTCTACTACGACGTCGTGACCAATGGCGATCCAAGACGCGAACGAGTCAATATTCCAGGCATGCGATATCAGCTCGAGCTAAGACCGCGTGTTGCAGGAAGGCATCAGTACATTTTCAAGGCTGTTGACGACCAAGTCTACAGGGGCCAACTGCTCACTGGGGCTGATAAGGCCTTGTACCAGGATGTCAAACCTGCTGCGAGTGCCAACATCCTCCGACCCACCGGCAGGATCAGTGCTTGTTTGGAAGAGCAAATTGGAATAGACATCAATCTCTCCGGCGATGCGCCCTTCACCCTCGAGTATGAGCTCCTTCACGAGGGTAAGAAACAGCAATTCAAGGCTGCAGACATCATGGAGTCGTCGCATAGGATCACGACGCCACCCTTCGTTGAGGGAGGGGAGTATGCGCTTGCTCTGACCAGCATTCGAGATAAGAATGGCTGTCGCAACTTCTTGCAAGACGAACTGAAGATCTCGGTCCGCCGTCAACGGCCCAGAGCCGCCTTTGGCTTCATTGACGGCAAGAGAAAGACAAAGGTCGTGGAAGATGCCAGGGTCAAGCTTCCTCTGCGGCTGACTGGAGACGGACCCTGGAGCGTCACCTATCGCAACACAGATGCCGACTCTCAGCCTATCAAGCGGACCCTGACCAATGGTAACGGCTTCATCGATGTTAATGGCCGCGGTACCTATGAGATCGTCGAGGTCTCGGATAATCAATGCCCCGGAACAGTTGACCGCAGCGCCGCAACGTTCGAGGTCGACTGGTTCAAGCGACCCGAGCTGGCCTTGGTTTCGGGAGAGAGTATCACCAAACAACACGGCAAGTTTGTCAAGCAAGACGTGTGTGAAGGTGACATTGACGGCTTTGAAGTCAATCTCCAAGGTAAGCCATGGCGTTTGACGACTTTCATTTGGTACTATGGACTAACAGCTGTCAGGCTCCCCCCCCTATCACGTCGAGTATGAGATTCGACATAAACCAAAGCAAGGCTCTAGTTCGATGAGCCGCAAGTCATTCGACGCAGTCCTCTCCAAGGCTTCTATCCAGATGGATACCGCAAAAGCCGGCTTGTACACTTACAAGTTCTCCGCCCTGGCGGATAACCTCTACAATGACGACAAGAAGTTCACGCCGCTCGTACTGGAGCAGACCGTCAACGCCAAGCCATCTGCAACTTTTGACAAACCAGGGCTCTCCTTCAAGTACTGCAAGTCAGAGCAAGAGAATGAGGAGACGATCCCGATTACGCTTACTGGTGTCCCGCCATTCTACGTTGAGATTGAGATCAAGCATCAGAGCGGCTCAGCCCCGGAGACGTACCGCATTCCCTCCATTGACACCCACAAGTATGGCATGAAGATTCCGCGCGAGCACCTCCGTCTTGGCACTCAACATGTCCGCATCCGTCAGGTTCGGGATGCTAGGGGCTGTCAGCGGACATCGGAGCTCGGTGGTCCGTCGGTGCAGCTTCAGCTCTTCGACGCACCGGCAATCTACCCGCTCGAGACACGCACGGATTACTGCGTCGGCGAGCGTATCGCCTACACCCTCTCGGGCACACCTCCCTTTGAGGTCTGGTACACGTTTGACGGGGTTAAGCGCCGCGCCAAGTCCACCACAACCACCTTCCGCCGTGTCGCCGAGGCTCCCGGCGAGTTCTCCATCACGTCCATCAGCGACAAGGCGTCCGAGTGCCAGGCCGCTGTGGGTCTCACCAAGACCATCCACCCGTTGCCGTCGGTGCGTATATCTAAGGGTCGCAACGTCCGCGTCGATATCCACGAGGGTGGGGAGGTCGAGATCCTCTTCGAGTTCTGGGGCACGCCGCCGTTCGAGTTCACCTACACGCGCAGCACCAACGCCAAGAAGGGGCAGAAGTCGCAGGTGCTGGAGACCCGGCATGACACTTCCTACGAGCATAGCAAGGTCATCCGTGCGAGCCAGGAGGGTACGTACGAGGTGGTAGCCATCAAGGACTACTACTGCGCGTTCTCGACACTGCAGGTCGAGGGTGGTGGGTCGAAGGATAAGGGGCAAAAGCTGCTACAATATTAAGGAGGCCCTGGATGGGGAAACCTGAAAGGAATTGTATATAGGTAGATTTCAGGGAACTGTGTAATATGCATGAGCATGGCGTTTATGGAAATTGGGTTACTCGAGGCTGAGAGACGACGAGAGAGACAGAGAAAGGAACGAGCAAAGAACTGCCACTTTATGTTTTGTTAATGTCTTTAGAGAAATGAGAAACATCAATCCTCATACAAGAAGAACTTGAGTCAATATCACGATGTTGGAGATTAGTGCTCATCTAAGCACCAGGTACTCAGCCGCTTTTCGGGACTCGAAAACTGACAATCTGTAGTCGGGAAGGAGCGTTCGCTAGAGTGTGGTTGCCGTTTTGCTGTTTGACGAGCAACTCCCGTCGGCCCAAACTCCAATCCATCTCTGCGTCCACCGGCGGGAAAAGGCGAAAATTTCTGCAGCCTTACACACCCTCTTCAACGCGGAAATTTGACAGGTCAAAGACACTTCACAAGCGTCAAACACGCGACTAGGTATATCGTGGAAACGCTGGCTAGTACGAACTATTTTGGCGGTGGCTTTTTCTCTCTTTTCCCTCGTGGCTTGTCGGGGAGACCGGTTTGGTTTACCCAAAGGCTTTTTCTTTTTCCCCTCTTTTGACTGCAATGCTGCAAAGCGTTCCAAAAGGGAGGGATCGTGAGACAAGGCATGTAAACACTCGAGGCAGGTAGGGGATTCAGCACCCACCCCCACGCGCCTATTCGGGTCAGACTGAGCGAGACACATATGCCCTGGTGTCTCGGACTGTCTGGTAGCCGACAGCAACACACACCACACGTTGTCAATGTGCCTGTCCGCCAGCTGACTGTTGCACTCGCAGAACGAACAGCACGAGGCGGCGCCGTCTCGTGGCTATCTCTGCTGGAAACCCCATGAGGCAAAGCAGCCGGCGTGTACTGAACATAATCTAAGTTAGGGCATCTTCCTGGGCTTGTCGTGTTCAAGGCCCACAGATCTAGGGACCGTTTCCCTGTGCATCCACCGCGATAGCCAGGCGGTGTCCCTTTTTGGCCCGCGATATGTGGGAGAGGAGGACGCAGAGCGATCGCAGTACCTACTCCGTAGGTAGGTATGACTGCCGATCCCTAGTGATACTAATTTAGGCGGCGTCCAGTGCGAGATGAGATTGGGTCGGGCGCGCTATCCCGAGCGAGTCCCCGACGACGCATGGACACAGTCGTGTGCAAGATTGACACAGTCTCAGCCGGCTGTTCGGCACAAAAATTGCGTATGGGCAAAAGCACAAAGTCGATCTCGTGTCTGCCAAAACGCTACCCCAGAGCAGCGTGGATGGGCAAGTCGCCCGAGAGCCATCCGTCTCCCGCGATTCCGCGAGGGTCTCGGTGTCTGGGTGGGCTTCTCTGCCAATTTTTAGATTGCCCAACTCAGTCACTAATGGCAGGTCCACAGCATGCCACCCGTCATAACGAGATAGCGCCAGGGGCCTCGCCAGTATGCTACCAGCTCCATGCAACCCATTCGTCACACCGGCGCAACTCCTAGTACAAGGGAAAGAAAAGTTTTGGCTGCTCGCGGGCTGGACGCCCATGCGATTGTCATGCCCATACCTATCCAGGACTAATAGGCCAAAAAAGCAAGCATATTCACGGGGTACCGTTCTTGGAAGAAGGGCAAAATGTGTCGGCAGTGCGAGAGTGCCCCAGTCGGTTGCAAAAAAGCAACAGAATGCATACCCCCTCTCTGAGCAGACTTTGAGTCTGAGATGCTGGAATGCATTTCCAGGGCGATATACTCAGCACAGGGTTGGCATTGCTTCTTCTGAGCAAAGCACGAGCTTGACCAAGTTCTTACTCATCCTTAATACGCCTCTCTAGGATCTCAAGGTGCCACCATCCGTTTGCAGATTCTTCCAAACATGACCACACGCGCATTACTCGCGGCAGCGTGGTTAGCAAGAACGGCTACGGTCCCCTTGGACGATTGGTAGCCAGATGGCTAA
Source organism: Thyridium curvatum (assembly GCF_004353045.1). Classification (NCBI taxonomy): domain Eukaryota; kingdom Fungi; phylum Ascomycota; class Sordariomycetes; order Thyridiales; family Thyridiaceae; genus Thyridium; species Thyridium curvatum. The sequence goes on along the minus strand of NW_022156820.1, from coordinate 21,970 downwards.
TGAAGTACCTCACGAACCGTTAGACGGTGCGACACGCTGTCTCGAGCTAGGCTGATACTCAAAGACGCAAGCGTGCGTGGGCAAACTTGGGTACCTGCTCCGTAGCTCGAGGACAACTCAAGAGATGCAGACCCAAGAGACCCCAACAGGATGCTTGGGAGGTCCCGGAAACCCCTTTTCTACCAGCTATGGTCGATACATCCTGGCCAAGACTCCCCACCGATTGGAGGGACTGGAGAGACGAACGCCTGGTAAAGCGAACTACAACACAACTAGGAATTCAGCGGGGTGGTGCCCGACCCGCTCTGAGCAAGACGAAACCTTGAAAGTACTGCCTCCACAGTCCAAAAAGGGTTGGATGGGCTTCGATTTGTTCTGACCTCGACTTGTTGATGTCAGCTCCCCAATCGAAGAGCAGAGATAACTCCCCGGAACCTCGCCTCGCCTCGTAGCGGAGGGGGATGCTCTGCCAAGGCCTTACGTAGACATCAGTCGGTTGGACATTTGCATCTCTCGTCCCGTGCACACCCACGCCCATGCGCGAGAGACATCATCAGCAGGCTCTTGGAACTCGCGCCTTATTGCAGTTGAACCAGCTTCATCACCCAAAACCTTATCCACTATACTCTGCTTCGGGCCCTTACCGTCACGGCGGGCTCTCTCTCTCATGGTGGTCCTGACTCGGCACTGTACATGACCGCTTTCTTGGCCCGTGTTCGAAGTACGAAGCAATTCTACTGCCCTTTTCCTCGTTGACTGATCCGGCAAGAGGACCAAGACACACTTTGCTACCATACCATACCCGGTCCAGTAGGGGGGAAATCTCCATCCCCAATCATAAGTCTCGGAGTGTAGGTACTCTGTGCAAGTCTGCGCCGGCGCCCATTTTGCCGTGGTCCCCTGCCCACCCGCATTACGTATTGACGCCATTTTACACCGGACCGACACAACCACGCAAAAAAGCAGTTGCTGGACTGTGACCTCCTAATAGTGGAAACTGGGTCTCCCCCCCAGCTCGCCGTCTGTACTTTGTACTTTGTACTAGCCAAGGGAGGCAAAACCAGCGAAAAGCCAGGGAATGCACACCCAGAAGAGTTGATTGAACCTTTCTCTCCCCCATCGCTTGGTTCTGGGCCTAGTTTAACACCTGCGACATATTATAACCCGATTTTCAACGACATCGAGACCAGCCGCCGACCAGAGACTCCGACCACTGGGCGACACCGTACGCTTGCGATTGCGACCAGACGCACTCGTCTGATTGGGGAATCGACGGCTTGATTACCAGCTTCGCCTCTTACCCCGTCTCTTGTCGGCGCAATCATGCCGCCTGAAGGCGAGATGGCTGCGCAGGGTGCCGCCAACAACTCCAGCGACTTTGTGAGTCCCCTCCAGCCGCGAGACGTCGCGAATCGAGTCCAAGGGCCTCGAGGCTTATGCACGGTGCTAACTTGGAACAGGTTCGCAAGCTATACAAGTATATACGAACCCTCGTTGCTGGGCGATGCCCTCTATTCATGTGCGCCGAAGCTGACCTGATCTGCCCTGCAGGATGCTGGAAGACCCCGCCTACAGCCACATCGTCCGATGGGGAAACGAAGGCGATAGCTTCGTCGTTCTCGAGGTACGATTGATGCGAAAACGACTGGTCCAAGGAACGCGCCGCAAGATCTGAAGCTGACTGTGATGACTCTACAGAACGAGAAGTTCACCAAGACAATCCTCCCAAAGCACTTCAAGCACAGCAACTTTGCGAGTTTTGTTCGACAACTCAACAAGTACGACTTCCACAAAGTCAGACAGAACGAGGAGAATGGCCAATCACCGTATGGACCGGGGGTATGTGACTGGAAAGCCGTTCTATTTTGGGCCGTATCTGATATTGATCTTGCATTACAGGCCTGGGAGTTTAAGCATCCCGAGTTTCACCAGAACAAGAGGGACAACCTGGACAACATCAGGAGGAAAGCGCCTGCTCCAAGGAAAGCTCCCGCTGCCGAGGAGTCATTCCCGGCGGCACAGCAGATTGTTTTGCTGAATGAGCAGCTGGTTGCAACACAACACCAGGTCCAGGCGCTCCAGGAACAGTACATGTGGATAACACACACCAACAAGTTGTTGGCAGACGAGGTCTTGACTCTTCAGAAGGCTGTCAAAGCTCAGTCACAGGTGCACCATGAGCTGATATCCCACCTGAACAACGCCGACGAGAGGCGGCGCAACAGCCGCCACTCGCAACACTCGAGCCACTCAAGCCACTCGGGACCAACCTTCCACAGCGGCGGCATGAACATGCTCCCTGACGCCGCTGACGAGCCACCTCCGGAGCTGCGCAGAGCCCGCGAGATACTCAATGGCATTGCCCATGACCCAGCCGCGGACCGCGAACTCGAAAGGATCAACGCCATGATGCAGACCGGTTCCCCTCCAGACTCCGCCACGTCTTCCATCATGTATAACCCGCCCAACTCGGCCGCCATGCCAGTCGTGGCCGATAATGTCGGTGACATGAAGCACATGGTGTACCCCATGGGCCAGACCGCAGGCATCGATCCCTTCCATGCCGACCATATCAACAACATCCCGTATACCCGCCCCTTGAGCAACCCAAACACCATAGCAGACGTGCCCGCCCAGATCACACCGCCACCCGCCAAGGACGCCGGAGGGTCGCTGTGGGGCCAGAGAAAGCCCAAGATTCTGCTCGTGGAGGACGATAAGACGTGCGCGAGGATTGGGGCCAAGTTCTTGTCGCAGGTCGAGGCTTCCGTCGACATTGCTGTGAGTAAACGCCTCAATGGGTATGGTGCTGGTGGTGGGTAAGACGCTGACCGGGATTGAACAGCGTGATGGTTCCGAGGCAGTCAGCAACGTGAATGCCAACCCCGACAAGTACGATCTGATCTTCATGGACATCATCATGCCCGTGTTTGACGGCGTGTCGGCGACGGCCTGTATTCGCATGGTGCAGGCGCGCATTCCGATCATCGCGATGACTTCGAACATCCGAGGCGAGGATATCGCAACCTACTTCCAGTGGGGTGAGTTTTGCGCAACGACTTGCACTTACCTTGACGCTTAGTCTGGGAAACCATTTCCTAATCGAGACGCAGGCATGAACGACGTTCTGGCAAAGCCCTTTACCAAGGATGGTATGGTCCGGATACTGAAAAAGCACCTGTCTTACCTCCTCAAGAATCCTCCAGGGCCTGGGGAGGATCTTGGTCCCAACGGCGGTATGCAAGCTCCTGCTGGCTACGCCAGCGCAAGTATGACAATGGGTCCTGGCGGCCAAGCTGGGATGGCCACAGCTGGCGGGCAGATGAAGTTTGAGACGACCCCGATCCAGTCCCCTGCCGCGACGACGGCGTCATGGCACTCTCCTGGCGGTGGGCAGATAGCGCAGGCCTCACCCAATCTCGAAGCGACCAGTTACATGAACGCTGTCAATGTGAACGGAAGTTCGCAAATGCCAATCACTCCTGGTGGAACGCACCGACCGCAGTTCCAAGGCGGCATGGTACCTCATGTTGGGACTCCGCCGATACGGAGCATGCCCGAAGGCATGGGGATGGAAGGTCCTCCGGAGAAAAGACAACGGATGTACGGCCCCGGCCAGGTCCAGTATGGCCAATAATCTTTTGTTTCCTCTTTTTCATTGTCACGAAACACGGGTATATCGACAAACGACAAACACACATTGCGAATCGTATATCCTCAAAAACTTCTGGTCATGGCTCCGGCAGCCCGCGCGGGGTTAATGTAGAGCGGAACGGCTCGATTCGATTCGGTTCGCACTCGGTATTCGTCGACTTTTTTTCTTTTTTCTTCGGGGGTGGTTTCGATGCTATTGGGGGGTGTCGACCACGGGTTTCGATACTCGGCGTTGGGGGGCTTGCGTATCCTCCTTTCTTCCTTTGGGGTATATGATGAACTCTCTTGACAAGGCAGTGTGCCTGCTACTATTCGGTTGTTTGGTCGGGTTGTGCTAGACGGGGAGGGTAGGGAATGGTGGAAATTTTCTTGGCCACGGGGATCCAAGAGATACCACACGAGGCGGTTGACGAAGCGCATGGAGCGCGGGTTAAGCAGATGTTGAAAGGAGATAGCAGACGGCAGCAGACTCTCAGGATATTGCCACATTGGGTATCGATAGGAAATATTCTCTCCTAGGAGATGAAATGAATGATGAGATGTTCTCAAGGAACGAAGGACTGGTCGTGGTCAAAGGTGACATTGTGAATATGTCCATGGATATTGGCGCATCGCGCGAGAGAAGAACGGAAATGAGAGACGGCGGGATGGAGACTGTGAAGCTCTAGGACAGAGGACTGAGGCCATGAAGGACAGCTTGGGACTTGGGGCTGAAGATCAAAGAAAAGGGAGGAGGAATGTTCGTAGGGCGAGTGGACGGCGTGAGAAATCGGCGGGAAGAGTTGATTTCGTGGATCAGTGTAGAGGGTCGAAGATGGATGCCATCGATGCGTGTAAGTTCAGGGCCGAGTGATGAGGGAAACACACAAACAGTAGCAAGGAGGGAAACACAAACAGTAGGAAGGAGGAAAACACTCAGGACGGAAGAGAGTCCATGTGAATAAACAACAAACCGTATGAAGAGGAGATGAAAGATGTACGCAAACAAACATCGACGGCAAGCTCTGGATGTGGCCCTTTTGTATGAGCTGTGGGAGGAAGAAGAGCATCCGATGCTGCGAGGGACCAGGTGGTCGTGGCACGTTCAGGCTACTTATGATGGAAAGAAAATCACCAGACAGACAAGCAGACACCCCCCCTGGGCCGTGCCCTGTCACTTGGTAATTCCACTTTCCCTGCTTTCTTCTTCCAACGGTCCTCCATTGAACTACTGGAACGGCTCATGCCGCGAGCGTGCGGTGGTGTTACCTATCCGTACATACGACCCAAGCATTTTCGCAACCTCTCGGGGGGGTGGGGTAGGAGTGGTCGATCGGGCGGTCCATGGCAGTCCAGGCCCCGGGTTGTGGTGTGATGTTGCAGAGAATGGGCGGGGGCACTGGGGACGCCAGCGCTCACACATCCCGACCACGCCAACCCCAGTTGGGAGGCACACACTGGCAGGCTGGCCGCCTTTTTATTGAGAGGGCTCTTGGAACGAAGGCCGACTGCACTTGGTATGGAGGATAGCAAACAACCCTCCCTCCCCCTGTCGGTCCCTCTAGCTTGAGGTTTACGGAGTACTAGTAGGTAGCAAGTGGCTGCCCCTGGCCGGCAGACACGGATGTTTGATGGGTTGATGACGAGGGCGAGAAAGCTGGGGAGGTTAGGGCCCGACTTGCTGGGAATACCCCAGAGCGGAAGGGAAGCTTTGAGGCGGGTTGCTTCATGTGCACGCTGTTTCGACAAGATGTAGACCATTCCGCTCTTCCTTGCCTAGGTACTTTCTTTTCTCTCCTCTTTCTCTTCTCGTTCTTCTTTCCATACTCCTGAGCTGCTTTGGTAGTCGCGGAGAGAGGATAGGGCCAAAGGGCGTTCCGTCTAACAAGCCTAGTGAATGAGACAGCAAATTTGCATTTCTCTGCACACAGATCTGGCCTGGGAGGAAGGGGTACAATACCTCAGGGTTTCACACTCACCTCCCCCCTGCTTGCTGTGTGCCTGCGTGTCGCGGATACTCATGCAGATGCACGGCTCCGAAATGACGGGAAGCCAAGTGCGTTCGACGGACGTTCTAGACCCCGCGTAACGGCGGGGGGAGGGTCTGAGGTGTCAGTCTTCGACCCTCTCCGCGAGGCGCCGAGAAGCAGGGGTTCAGCCACTCGTAAGCCTTTGTGCCGGGAGGTACTGTCCTTGCTGGGTTGGAGGCAAAGCTACATGTGGCCTTTTAGCTTCTCTTTCTCGACCCTACTTGTAGACAGACAGACACTGCAACTGAAGTTGCTTGTCATGCTCGGATTCCAAGGGAGGACGTTAAGGGTGTGATAACCAGGACCAGGACGAACTCTATTTGCGACCCGAGGGGGTCTGGAGGTTCTAGTCGCCTGGCAGTGCTGCTTTTCCAGACTTGGAAACTGTAGTTCTGTTTCTTGAGCGCACACAGAGAGCCATTAGTGAAAGTGAAAAGCAAGAGACCAGTGCTTTGTACATAAGATCGATGATTGATATTTAGAGATGTCAAAAAGTATTACAGCCGCTGGCCTGCACGAGTCCACTGTGGCTTTCGATAGAGCCGCGGGGCCGCATTCCACGCGAGCAAAATACAGTACCGAGTCCCCTGTATTTACAGCGCACTCTACGTAATGCGGCAGTCAGTCCCCACTGGAGGAGATTGCTGGAGCGGGGACTGTTTGTTCCTGGCGCACGCACACGGGCGGGACGACACAGAAAGGGGCGCTAGTGATAGTTATCGCATTATCAGTCTTGGCTCAATGGAGCTTTGGCTGGTACCCCGCTATGGCCATAATTTTTTGTGAACCGACGTGAGGCTTGGTGATGCGACCAGTTGACTCACCAATCAGCGACATCTCCAAGCTCTCTCACCACCTCGCCCTCCGCGCCCGACTCTCTGAAAACAGCAAAGTGTCCATTTGGCAGTTCTTCTTTTGGCATATTAGAACATTGGGAACACAAAAAGAAAGCACCGAGACAAGTCACAGGTCCCTATGTCCCAGAACAAGGGCGGAAAATCCGGTGGGGGTGCCGGCAAGGGAAAGAAGTCTGGCAAAGGCGGCGCTGCCGAGGAGAAGGGCGAGGAGACCCTTCAAGCTGTGGTATGTGCTTCTGTCTGCGGCTGCCGCTTGACCGGCATCTTGTCTATCGCCTGAGACAGTTGTACTGACTGCTGCGCACTCTAGATCCTGGCAGACTCCTTCCAAAGCAGATTTATTCCATTCAGCCTCGAGAAGCCACGAGTAGGACACCAATCTCCCATACATGATTGAGAGTTGGCTCGAGATGCTGATAAAGAACTCTGTAGTGTCTTCTCCCGCTCGCAAACACGCCACTGATCGAGTACACCCTCGAATACCTGGCTATGAACGGTGTGCAGGAGGTCTTTATATACTGCGGCGCATTCACCGACCAAGTCGAATCATACATCTCAGAGTCTCCCCGATGGAGCCCTACAAGCAGGACAACTCCCTTCTCATCTCTCGAGTTCATCCGGGTTTCAGACGCTACCTCGGTCGGCGACTTCCTGCGCGACCTCGACAAGCGCGGTCTGATTGCTGGCGACTTTGTTCTCGTGCACGGCGATCTCGTCGCAACAGTCCCCCTGGACCAGATATTGGCCAAGCACAAGGCGCGCAAGGAGGCAAACAGGGATGCCATCATGACCATGGTCTTGCGCGAGGGCGGTACCGAGGAGCACAGGACCAAGAGCCACGCCATCCAGCCTGTGTTCGTTGTTGAGGCAAACACGGGAAGGTGCCTGCATTATGAGGAGATCAGTTCTGTCGACAGCGACCACTATATGAAGCTCGACCCGACGATACTCGAGAGCGCGGTCATCGATGTCCGCAGCGACCTGATCGATTGCGGCATTGATATCTGTACGCCAGATGTGCTCGCCCTCTGGTCCGAGAGCTTCGATTTCGAGCTGCCGAGGAAAAATTTCCTGCATAACATCTTGAAGGACTATGAGCTGAACGGCAAGATGATCCACGCCGATATCGTCGACGAAGGCTACGCTGCTCGCGCCAGCAGTCTGCAGATGTACGAGGCGATCAGCAGGGACGTCATGGGTCGATGGGCCTATCCACTGGTCCCGGACTCAAACCTGGTCTCGGGACATTCATACCGGATGGTCAGGAGGGGCGTCTACCTGGAGAAAGGTGTGGTGCTGCAGGCGAATGCCGATATTCAATCTTCCATGGTTGGCCTGAGGACAAATGTGGGAAGCGGCAGCAAAGTCTTGAACAGCGTCATTGGCAGGCGGTGCCATATTGGCAGCAATGTCACTATCAAAGACAGCTTCATCTGGGATGACGTGACCATCGAGGATAACAGCACAGTCTGCCACTCCATAGTAGCTAACTCCGCTACGATAGGCACCGGCTGCAACGTCCCCGAAGGATCTCTGATCTCGTTTGGCGTTCACGTTGGCAACGGCATATCACTACAGGCACCCGCCAAGCTCTCCCTCTACACCTCCGACCTCAGCCCTGCCAATGACGACACCTCTCTTCTTGGTCCCGAGGGCAAAGGCTGCGCGTATGTCGACTCTGACGATGAGGACGAGGACGAGCGGGACCCCGAGCACCTCCAAAAGTCATTCATCTACTCCCTCGAGGGTCTCGACCTCTCACAGTCGTCCATATCGACCTTCAACTCGGCCGTGTCTGACGACGAGGATGGCGACGAGGTCAACTCGCAGGTCAACAGCCTGCTCAACGCCGACGCCAACTCGCGCTCGCGGCTCTCCTCGTTTGCCTCGGACGACTCGGCCGCCGCCAAGGCCGCCGCGTCGGCGAGCAACTTCCACAACGAGGCCGTGCACAGCCTGCTCGACGCCCTGCGCGACGACGTGGGCGACTTCGACTCGGCCAAGCTCGAGTTCATGGGCCTGCGCCTGGCCAACGACGCCTCCAACGCCGTGATGCGCCGCGCCATCGCCGCGGCCTTTGCGCGCCGCGCCGCCGAGCTGCTCGAGCCCGAGCACGGCGGGCTCGAGCCGACCAAGGCCGCCGACCGCGCCATCCGCGGCAAGAAGGGCGCCGCCAAGTTCCTCGGCGAGGTGGGCGTCGGCGGCGGCGTCGCGGACCAGGTCGAGATGGCGCTCGCGCTGCAGCGCGCGCTGGCGGGGCTCGCGGCCGGCGGCGGCGGCGGCAGCAGCAGCAGCAGCAGCGGCAGGGCGAATCACCCCCTCCCCGCCGCGAGGGCGGGCGCGCTGCTCTCGGCCATGCTGCAGCAGCTGTACAGCCTCGACGTGCTCGAGGAGGAGGGCATCCTGGGCTGGTGGGCCGACGCGCGGGCGGTCGAGGGCGAGGGCATGGAGGTCGTGAGGGGCAGGTGTAAGGTCCTTGTCGAGTACCTCGAGGCCGAGGGCGATAGCGACGATGATGATGACGACGATGACGACGACGAGGAGGAGGAGGATAGTGATTGATGAGTGAGAGTATTATCTATGGGCTGAAGGTTAGTGTCGGTTTGGTACTTGGACCGCCGGGCGTGGGAAGGCGGGGGCGGGCTTTAGGAAAGAGGCGAAGAGATTCCATCATCGTTCGATCATGGTTTTCTAACATTAGACCTTCTGGCAAGAAAGCAGACAGGGATAGCGTGTACGAGATATCTTTCACCAAAGAAGCAATTTTGTGACAACAACATGTGGCCGGTGTACTCTGGACAACATATAATGACGATATTTGAACGCGATTTTCTTTGCCATATTGCCGCCAGCAAGTCTAGAGGGTATCTTCGATATGTAAACTTAGGAAAGCAAACAATGCAACCGACCGACTGTGATCATCCGCGTCCAAAAAGATCCAACCTCCACCCCCCTTCATTCTCATCAAATCTAGCTCGCTGCTAACAACTTACCGAAGACTAATCCGTTATTCACCCCTTCCCCCCTTTGGACTGCCACCACGCAGCTCCTCAATCATCAGGGTAAAACTCCTTGATGTTGGAGACAAACGTGCACGTCTCCCTGTCAAACCTCTTGAAGAACTTGCCCGCGACGTTAAACAGCTCCGGCGGGATCTCGTCCTCGTCAGTGATGATCTCGACGTTATCCTGGGCCACCACATGACGGTCCTCTGCGGAGCGTCTGCGAGGGAGGGCGAAGAAAGGAGTATTGGTTAGTTTCTCTTCTCTCTGCGTCTTCTCAGGGAGGGGTGCTCGGAAAGAGAAGAAAAAAAACTTACAGGCACGTATAAAAAGTCTGCTTCCTGTACCTCGGCGTGGGCGTCGCCGACCCGGAAGCAGGAGCAGAAGCGGCGGCGGCATCCGAGGCCGATGCCGCGGCCGGAGGAGGGCCCGTCTCGAGTACGTCCTCGGTGTTGACGCTGTGCGGCGTGGGCAGGCCGTCGGCGTCGTTGGGCGCCCAGCCGTTGATGATGCCGACGTAGCCGTAGCGGCGGTGGCGGAAGACCTGGCCGATGCGGTACTTGACCGAGTCGATGATGTCCTGGGTGTAGCGGCGGCTGACCTGGGGCTGGCGGGCGTCGAGGTTGCGCACCATGCCGAGCGTGGCGCTGGCGTTCTCCCAGCCGAGGCGGCGGCTGCCGGGGCCGAGCATACCGCCCTCGCCCTCCCCGGCCTCGCGCCGGGCGGCGATGTAGGCGTCGTAGAGCGGCAGCAGGTGCTCCTCGACGAGCCAGGCGTCCTCGCTGAAGAGCGCGGCGAAGTGGCGGAGCAGGGGCGTCAGCGTGGCGGCCCAGTGCTCGCTGGCCGTGGGCGTCGTGAAGACGGGGGCCCACATCGAGGCGTAGAGCATGGCGTCGAGGTTCTGGTCCGGGTCGCCGGCGCGCAGGCGCCTGAGCCCCGCGGCGGCCGGGTGCGCGGACGGCAGCTCGCGCGCCACGGTCCAGCTGGCCTTGATGTTCTGCGCGGTGCGCTGGATGATGGCGCTCGACGGCGTGGGCCGCAGGAAGACGTCGGCGCTGTCCTCGGCGTCCCAGCTGAGCTCGACCAGCTTCGCCTCGAGCTCCTCGACGGTGACCTCCTCGCTGGACTCGTAGGGGTCGAGGAACATGCGGTGCAGCTTGTCGTCGTCGTCGTCGCCGCCGCCGCCGCCCGGCGGCACGGGCCTGCCGTCGAGGGTGGCGCCCCGGGGCGCGAAGACGATTGCGTGCACGTGGCTCGGGATGGCGCAGCATGCGGCGCTGATATCCAGGCGCTGTGCGATGCAGACGTAGATGGCGCTGGAGATGATGGGCAGCGACTGGTGTGTCTCGTCGGTCAGCGCCTGGCCAATGAGGCAGTTCCTCAGGTTGCGGTAGTTATCCTCGGGCATGTCCATGCCCACGAGGTTGTTGGAGCGCACCCAGCGCAGGAGAGCGAGGGCCTTGTCGCGGATGCTCATCTCGCCCAGGGCCGGGTGCTCACTGCGGAATTGGGCTGCATAGCCGTCGAGCAGACCTTGGATCTTGAAGCCGTGTAATGTTAGTGGGGATGGTGCAGGCTCGGTGGGTTGCAGCACCGTGTGGTGTCACCTACATCATCCATGTCTCCTTCCTGGTCGTGAAGGACAAACATATCAAAGGCACCGAGGCCGCGGTCGAGGCCGCGGACAGTGGGCGTACCAGACTGGTACTTGCTCCATTCCTTGACGGCGAGGCTCCTATGGATGCTTCCAAGTGCAGTTTTGGCGTAGTACCTGGGTTGTGCATCAGCCACTCAGCATGCCCAAGTCAAAGTGTCGAAGGGGCAGCCTACCTTCTGGCCAAGACGTCCTCGACATCGTCGCCCGCATGGCACTGGTCGAGCAGATAGTCCTTGGCGTCGTACCCGAGTCGGCAAATCTGACCAAACTTCCACAGCCGGCCCACCTTGGTGGACAGTATCTGGTCCAGGAGATGGGCGACCTGGTCATTGTCATGCCGGCGGCGAAGCCACAGCCTCTTCCAGTCGACGTATGAGGCTGGCGAAGCTAGCTTCCTCGCGAGGTCGTGCTCCGGGGCCCAGTACTTGTATGAGATGCGGCAGTAGTGACGCCAGAGCAGAGTATCGTCGGCGAGCTTGTGCAGGCGGCGAGACAGCGTCTGGATGGCGCGGAGGTTGTCTTCGGGAGAGACGTAGAGGAAGACATGGCGGACCAGCTCAGCGGGGATCTCATTGAGGGACGCCATGGCTCAAGGTGAGAGTCTCTGCAAGACGGTGCATGCCCCCTTTTCCAAACCGGCATGAGAGGCAGATACCCGGGAGCCTTTATATACTCATGGAGGTCCTTGTTCTGTCTGTTGGGTAAATTAAGGCGTTGAAGGTGAGCGAAACACTGGCATCGACCACCCTCATCGCCCGTCTGAATGTCCGTTTTTGAGGCTTGGGACCATTCCTCAACGGACGGTGCTGAGAGGGGCCGGTCGGTCACCGTTCAATGGTGCGCGAATGCTATGGGCATCTTCGAATAGCGGGGGTCCCTGCTGAAGGTCTCCGCTATTTCGTCTTATCTTAGTGTATTTCAGGTGCCGCCTGCTCCACACTCTGCTGGTCCAAGACCTTACAGCGGAGCGGAAAAACCCCTGTAGCCCTCTGATATCCGCTAGAGCACCGGGCATATCGATGGCTGGTATCGCGGGGCAGATTGAATTGGTGGAAGGGAAGGCTTGTTATTTCTGCCCGAAACAGCGAGTTACTCACCTCGTCAGACCTGATTGTCCAATCGTGGGGCAATTTTCAATATACCTACACACCAACCACAAAAAGTCAGTCACACCGCCCAAACGGACAGCTTTGACTCACTCGCTGTCCGTCTTGCTGTCAAGTATATCTTGGCTGACTTCTGTCATCTGGTTCCATGCGCTGACCTGCTTCAACTCAATCACAGAAGAAGCCCCGATCGCAGACCTACAGACCATGGAGACCGCTAAAAAGGCCGTCGAGTCGGTCACCGAGGGCGTCAAGAAGGTCGCTCTCGGCGGCGAGGGCAAGGGAGGGAAGCCCAAGGGCGAGAAGAAGAACAAGAAGGCCCCAGCAGGCACTGACGTTGCCGATGCCGGCCCTGTCGAGATGAACCCTTGGCCCTCCTACATCCAGGACAGGATCGAGATCTTCGACCGCCTCAAGCAGAAGTACGACGAGGCCCAGGCCAAGAAGCCGCGCGAGCCCATCTCCATCACCATGCCCGATGGCTCTGTCAAGCAGGGCACCTCCTTCGAGACCACCCCCGGAGAGATCGCGCGGGGTATCTCCAACTCTCTATACAAGCGCACCGTTGTCGCAAGGCTAGACGGCGAGCAGCTGTGGGATCTCGAGCGGCCGCTCGAGCAGAGCTGCAAGCTCGAGCTGCTCGACTTCAACCACGAGCAGGGCAAGATGGTCTACTGGCACTCTTCCGCACACATCCTCGGCGAGGCCTGCGAGCGTCGCTTTGGCTGCTCCCTCTGCATTGGCCCTCCTATCGAGAACGGTTTCTACTACGAGTAAGTCTTGCGCAGTGAAGCCATTGATCTCACACCATAGACCGCCGAGACTGACAATCCATAGGATGGCCCTCCCCGAGGGCAAGGCTGTTCAGACCCTCGACTGGAAGCCGCTGGAGACCATTGTCGGAAAGAGTATCAAGGCCAAGGAGCCGTTCCAGCGGCTCGAGATGTCCAAGGACGATCTCCTCGAGATGTTCAAGTACAACAAGTACAAGCAGCACATCATCAAGGACAAGATTCCCGATGGCACCTTCACCACCGTCTACCGACAGGGTCCTCTCATCGATCTGTGCCGTGGTCCCCACGTTGTCGACACCAGCAGGATCGAGGCCTTCGCGATTGAGAAGAACTCGGCCAGCTACTTCCTCGGCAACAAGGACAACGACTCTCTCCAGCGCATCTACGGCATCAGTTTCCCCGACAAGAAGCTGATGGCTGCCCACAAGAAGTTCCTCGAGGAGGCTGCCAAGCGTGATCACCGCAAGCTTGGCAAGGACCAGGAGCTGTTCTTCTTCCACGAGTGGTCGCCCGGCTCGGCCTTTTGGCTCCCGCACGGTACCCGTATCTACAACACTCTTCTCGACTATCTGAGGGATCAGTACTGGAAGCGCGGCTATCAGGAGGTCTTGACCCCCAACATGTTCAACGCGTCCCTTTGGAAACAGAGTGGTCACTGGCAGCATTACAAGGATGACATGTTCATCATTGATGTTGACAAGGAGAACTTTGCCCTCAAGCCCATGAACTGCCCCAGCCACGCTCTCATGTTTGCCCACCGCGAGCGTAGCCATCGCGAGCTGCCATGGCGGGTTGCTGACTTCGGTGTCCTTCATCGTAACGAGGCTTCCGGCGCCCTGTCAGGTCTCACCCGTGTGCGCCGCTTCCAGCAGGATGATGCCCATATCTTCTGCCGCGAGGACCAGATCAAGGAGGAGATGGACGACCTCTTTGACTTTATGCGCGAGGTCTACGGTCTCCTCGGCCTCACCTTCAAGCTTCGCTTGTCGACCCGGCCCGAGAAGTTCATGGGTGAGATCTCGACTTGGGACAGGGCGGAGGACCTCCTCCGACAGTCCCTGGATGAGTTCTCAAAGACTGAGGGTGGTGTTCCGTGGGAGCTGAACGAGGGCGACGGTGCCTTCTACGGCCCCAAGATCGATATTGCCATCATGGATTGCCTGAACCGGGAGTGGCAGTGCGCCACCATCCAGCTGGACTTCATGCAGCCCCAGAACTTCGGCCTCGAGTACATGACCGCCGAGGGTGCCGAGAAGATCCAGGAGCAGAAGGAGGAGACCGCCACCGCTCCCGAGGCCCAGCCGACCCCCGTCGCCAGCGAGGAGGCTGCCAACGCCGAGGGCAAGGACAAGAAGGAGCCCCAGCGCGTGGTTAAGAAGGTGTCGCCCGGCTGCGCCCGTCCCGTCATGATCCACCGCGCCATGGCCGGCTCCATTGAGCGCTTCACCGCCATCCTGATCGAGCACTTTGCCGGCAAGTGGCCGCTGTGGCTGTCGCCCCGCCAGATCCTCGTCGTGCCCGTCGGCAGGGGCTACTTCGACTACGCCGAGCAGGTCGCCGCGCGCTTCAAGGCGGCGCGCATGTTCTGCGACATCGACCTGAGCGGCAACACGCTGCAGAAGAAGATCCGCACTGGCCAGCTGGCGCAGTACAACTTTATCATGGGTATGTTATTATTCGTTATCCCTTTTTTTTTTTTTTTTTTTTTTGAGAAACGGAAAGGACAGAAGCTGACCCCTGTGGACCCGACAAACCAGTCGTCGGAAACGAGGAGATGGAGAACAAGCAGGTCAACGTGCGCAACCGCGACGACCAGGAGACCCAGGACCGCGGCCAGCCCATCGCCCTCGACGAGGCGGTCGAGAAGCTGTGCAAGCTGCGCGACGACAAGGGCAACTACAACCCCTTCCCGGCCAAGAAGAAGGCCGCGGCCGCGGCCCCTGCTTCGTCATAGAGTCGAGTCGTGGGGAGCAGCAAGAGCGAGGGTGGCGGCAGCGCTGGTAGAGGCGGCAGCATCAGCAGAAGCAGAAGTAGAAGCAGAAGCAGTGACGGGGGCGATGATCGTTGTGATCACGACGACGATGGGTTCCCGTGGAGGTGCTTCTGCGCGAGGCCCGACTTGGGCGGGGTCGAGCCGAGACGAAGGTCGATGATATAAAAATATACAAGAGAGAGAGAGAGAGAGGTTTGCTTTTTGCTAGAGCTGTAGAGATATGGGGATGTGCCTGCAAGGCTGGTTGGTATGTGTGAATGGGAAAACGCCTATTTTAGCTGAGATTTGTGCATCGGCAGATCCGAGTCTCGGTGTGAAGGAATGCCGCGTTTCGATGGTGATAGTAGACAAACTGCGTTCACTTTCACATAATAGTCCGTCATCTATGCCAGGCTTACAACTCGACGAGAGCAGGGCGGGTGGGTATCTTGTATATTGTTACTGGATCCGAGACAGATACAGAAAGATCCCCGAGCTGGTTAGTAGCTATTCCTCTCTACGCCAGCACAAAATGACCAAAAAAAATTGCATACCTCCGTGTATTTCATGCGCCCGAGTTTCCGAGTTTCCGCCTTTCCTGTACACACATATATGTATGTGTATGTGTATGTATGTATGTATGCCCTGGTCCAGGCAGAGGAGAGGAACCGAGAAGGGAAAAAAAGAAAAGAAAAGAGGAACCGGGAAGGGGGGGGGAGAGAAGAGAGAAGAAGAAAACCGTGTTTGATGATTGATCGATCTCATGAAAATATGGCCCTCCGTGATCTTTCGTAGTATGAGGTAGCGCAGACAGACCCCCCGTGTATCCTCACTCACTATGCATCTCAAAAGAAGAAAAAGAAAACAGTCCAACCCCGTCCCGAACCTTGCAACCCCAACCACCACCAGCTCAGCCTCTTCCCCCAACGTCTTCCACAGGACAACCCACAGCACTATCTGAGGGGTATTCTCCCGCCCTCCGCCCCTCCCCTTCATGCCCAAGACAAACCTGTCAAGGTAAACCCCTCTCCCCCCCCTTCCGTCCCCCTTTTTTCCCCCCCCCATCGCCTTCAAGGCTTGGGGATGTGGATGCTCTTGCTCGTCATGAGGAAGCCGTGCAGCACAAAGAGCAGCACGACGGGGTGGACCTCGAGCGCCGAGCCGGCGAGCCAGGTGCCCCCGGGGAGGGCCTCGTGGGTCCAGCCGCGCGAGACCCAGTAGGCCATGAGGGCGTCGAGGCCGAGGCTCGTGGGGATGGGCGTGCCCTCAAAGTACGAGGCCTTGCCGGAGCGGTCCTTGGGGATGACCGAGGCCGTCACGTTGAAGCGCGCGAGGCGCGTCAGGCCGCAGAGCACAAAGAAGGCGAGCAGGACGTGGTCGGCGGCCGTGCGGCAGCCGATGGAGAAGGCGACGACGGCGGGGGAGACGCCGAAGGAGATCTGCAAGGGGTTTGGGACGTTGGATGAGAGTTCCACTTGTCGTTCTTGCTTGGGGAGAGGGGAAAGAAAAAGAAAAAAAATACAAGGGCGAGGAAGAACGTACCAGGTCGGCGAGGGAGTCGAGCTCCTGGCCCATCATGCTGCTCTTGCCGCGCCAGCGCGCCACCTTGCCGTCCATAAAGTCGAAGAAGAGGCCGAGGGGCAGGAAGCCGAGGGCGAGGTAGATGTTGCCCCTGGCGGCCGGGTCGCCGAGGCAGTACCGGAGGGAGGAGAAGATGGACATGACGCCGCAGAAGCCTTTGTGTGTGGATATATATAGTTAGTGTATGTTTGTTTTTGCCACACACACACATATATATATATGAATGAGTGTTTATAAAGTGAAACCTCCTGTGTGTGTGTGTGTGTGTGTGTGTGTGTGTGTAGATAGATAGACAAGGGGGTTGGCGGGCAGAGGGGGGACAGGACAGGGACGTACCGTTCAGCTCGGTGATGTAATCGGCCATGTGCAGGGCGCGCATGAGGGAGAGGTGTCCGGCGTCAGAGGAGAGGAGGAGCTTTTGCTTGTCGTAGGCTAAATGCGTGAATGATGTTAGTAGACAAGAAGGATGCTGCTGCTCGTCGTCCGTGCGACACAACTCCCAGCGAAGGGGGCATGGTGGGAGCTCAACAAGAGCACACCTCTCTCACGCGGATGGAGCTCCCTAGAGGATCGCCAGGTGACGTACCAGGCTGGTTCGAGCTGCTCTCGGCGCCCGAGACCGCGCCGTTGCTCTGAGCAGCCGCGCTCGTCCGTTTCGACATGGTTGTCTGGTTTGCGGTGGTGGGTTGAGGCCCTCGAAGGGGAGAAGAGAAGGGATGAGGTGGTTTTCGGCGGGCCCGGGAGGTAGTCGTCGCAGGATGTCGTCACGCAGGTAGAGAGTAGCTCTCCAGAGTTTCTTTCTCGCCTGCAAAGTCTCTCGCTCTCTCTCTCGAGAAGTAGCACTGGTTGCGAGAAAGTATTGTTCCTTGTCCGAGCTCGAGAAGCGATCACCACAGCTACCGTCGAAACTGCAAATAGGTGCTATGTGCTCAAGAGGGGGGTTTTCTTTTGCGCGCGCGCGTGCTCGTACGTGGTTCCTCGTGTGAAGTGACCGTTGGGGTGGTGATGCACCGTTGTTTGAACTGCCGCGGGCTTGGAGAGAGATTTGGGGGAGGGGCAGAGAACAGGGAAGAGCTCCAGTTGTTCTGTCGGTGAAGTAATGCCAAGTTTTTGGTGGTCGGTCCAGGCGCTGCTCCAAGCTAATGGTTTGTGCACGGGGCATGCAGTTCAGACGAAGGAAAAAGAGGTCAAGTAAGTCAAGCTTCTGGGCATCAATTCTTGGAACAGGGATCTGGGAAAAGCCGCATGTGATGCCGTCATGGAGGAACGACGACAAAAGTTGGGGGGCTGTTCTCTACTTAGTTAGTGCAAGCCAAGCGCTAATTAATACCAAAAGCCACTCCAGGCTGGTCAATCACAGACAGACCGCATATTCAGCCAGCCAATGACAGCCCCCTCAACAAACGTCCTTTTCTTCTTTCTCTCGATTGAACCATGCTCGCATGCATACCGCTGTTGTATTT
This sequence comes from Thyridium curvatum, assembly GCF_004353045.1. Lineage (NCBI taxonomy): Eukaryota > Fungi > Ascomycota > Sordariomycetes > Thyridiales > Thyridiaceae > Thyridium > Thyridium curvatum. The sequence goes on along the minus strand of NW_022156820.1, from coordinate 3,875 downwards.
CATATTACCCAGTGTCCTTCGTCGTCTCCTATGTGTGCCTTTGTCTATAGCCCACGCCGCCCCGATACTCGAGCTTGTCAGCCAGGCCCAGTTTGCCATGCTATGTATACCATGCCATGCCATGCCAATCCAGTCAAATAGGTAATCCAGCCAGCCAGCCGAGCCAACAATATACTGCGGAGACCTCGCAGAGGACTCGACCAGCCCTGTCTCGGTATATTATGTACAGCGCGAGGTCATTCCCGTCCTTGCCCAAGAATAATGAGATGCAAATCCCCATCCTCCCTCTCTCTCCCATGTCCGTTTGGTGTACAATGTTCGGACTCGTGCATTACTTTTATGCTGCCGCCTCCATCCAAGCCATCCAGCACCAATCTCGTCTTCAAAGTTCTGACTCAGGAAAAAAAAAAAAAAAAGGAGACGACAGACAATCTCTGATGCTCGTCATCCAGACCAAACCATCATGTATGCGTATGCTATGCTGCTTGCACCCGGTTATGCAATCGTTCGATGCGCCTGAACCGCCAAGCGTATATGCTGAGATCCCCTAGTCCCGGTCGTGACAGCCAATGTCGTATGTATACTGAAGCCATGCGTAGGATATGTATGTACCGAGAATAATCGATGCTGTGAATCGCAACCTCTTTTTACTGAACAATAAGAACGGAAAACCCGTCGAGCCAAGCCGCGCAGGATCCAGACACACCACAGATGGTGTAACCTCTGGGGGGTATTAAAGTGTTTCTGCGCCTCTACGTGTTAATCGACTGTGTCCTTCTTGAGCCCGAAAGCGTACGCTCCCAAGGGTCACTTACGCAGAACCACCATGAGCATTGCCATATACAGGAGACTTCCTGCCAAGGCTGGTCAGGACCTGGATCCCGTCGATCCAGAATCCGGACCGGATATAGAAGCCACTAATGTACTCTCCGCGGCGAATATCTGATAGACACACGAGACGTACGATTAGTATGTACTGACCACACACTGCAGCAGTCTAGTACGGGCGCAAGGCACTTACCCATTTCAAATGAATCGCCTCCGGCCTTTCCTCCCCGCTTTCCGAATAGCTGCCGCGAGTCGTCATCGTACACAAACTCCATCCCGTCCATGGCAAATCCGTGGTAGAAGATGATCCGGGAGAGAACCCTGTCCTGTCGCAGGGCACTAGTGAAGATGACCTCTTGCGGTTGACTGCCCTCCATCTGAGATAGACCAAACTTGCAGCTCCTATACGCTGTCTTCCCAAGCAGCGCATTTCCCAGCTTCAACGACGAGCCCTTGGACGAGAGCTGCCGAAAGTCGTCGATGTCGAGATTTCCGCCGCCGACCGACTTGATGCAGACCTTGACCCTCCCCTTCCGCTTCTCTTCCGGCAAGCGATTCCGGAGGTCCTGGTCGGTCAGGATAATCTGCCGCTCGATCACGCCGTTCTCCGGGCCAAACTCGATCCAGCTGCGGCATACGTCGTCGCCTTCGCCGAATATCTCGAGATAGGCGACGCCCGTCGCTGCCGTGATCGCAACTTTGCCACTGTCGACCGGCCAGGCCTGAACACTATCGTCGGGGTTCATCGGCGGGTCGTTGGGCAGGCGGAAGCACGGGTGACTCCGGAAATGCAGGCAGTCGAGCCGATGCCACGTGCACTCATCGTTCTGGAGGACCAGACCTCCTTTCGACCTCGTTCTCGTCGAGTATGCCTCGCGTGCGAGGAACGTACGATTGAACGTGACATAGTCCCTCAGCATCACCCCGCTCTCACGATGGGGCAGGCCCAACGCGTGTCCCGTCTCGTGCAGGTGGGCGCCGATGCCGATATTGCAGGCCTCCCAGGAGCTGCCGGCATCGTTGCAGTCGTTCCCGACAAAGTTCAGATCGGTAGGCGTGCAGTCGGTTAGTGCAGGAACCACCTCCTCGAAGCTGGTCGGGTAGCTCTGCAAGCAGTGCGAGCCAAAGATGCCCACGTGCAAATCGCCAGCACCGCCCCCGAGGGCAGCGTGAGCCGTGATGGTTTTGGAGGCCTTGTCCCAGTGCGCATCCAGAATCAAAACCGAGACATGGAGCTGCTGGCCCGCTTTTGGCTGGAAATAGTTCCTCAGAGCGTCGAGCGCAATCCCATACAAGGCATCCTTGTCTGTCGCCTTGGGGTTCTGCTGGGCGCGGTTGAGATCCCGCAGCTCGGCGACAGTCTTGTCGGTCCTGACAATGTGTATGCGTGCTTCAGATCGCATCTGGCCGCACTCTCGGTCACGATAGTTGGACGTGCCCTGGGTCCACTCCTCTTCGAAATGGAAAGTCCGGCGACCGAGCTTGTTTCGCCACATCTGCTCCGCGGTGAACGCCTGCCATAGGTAGGCTGCCATGCGGAACTTCCGAACCGCCGTTTCGAGCCCGTTCCCTTCCCGTTCGATCCGCGCAGGCACGGCGTCGAAGGTCCCAGGGGAGTCCTTCGCCATGAGAATGGCAAGTTGGAGCGGGGGCGCGTTTGTGGGTGGAAGCATATGGATGGTGAGATACGAGGTGTGTATGGGATTCGAGGTTCCGCTGTTGGCCAGCTTGGGGCTGGAGAAATCAAATCGAACTCTGTTGGGGCCAGGCATCATGTAGACAAGAGCCTTGAAGTGCGACTGCGAGACCGGCCAGCTGGTCGGAGGGAAGCCATCGTCGAGACGGCTCACAGTCAAGTTGCCGTCGAGGGACTGGAGGGTCGGGTCGCCAATGGTGCCATGCACCAGCAGGACTTTTTGATAGACCTACCCGAGCTGTCAGTAAGCGCAGCGCTGTGGTGTCATATGATGCCAAGCTCAGGCCAATTGTGTGAGGGTACGAGATACATGTCGTGTTCCCAGACACAGCGGTCGCACTGCTTGGCGTCACGGTCAAGATGAGAAGCGATGTCGACTTACCCAAGAGCCATCTTGAACATTGGCGATGCGCGGCGAGAACTGCGAGACAGGGAGGGAGGGTATCCTGCCGCTGGACGCAGGCGAGCCAAGACCGGCCATGCCGTTCACGCTGTGACGCTTCGAATTGCTGTTGGGGACAGGCTGGGGAAGGGGTCGCACGGCAGCATTGGGCGGAGTGGTTGCAGAGTCCTTGAAAGGGAAATTCGATGCAGAGTCGGAGGTCTGGCTGAGCGAGGGAGGCGTGATAGAACCCGTTGTAGGGGCTGTGCCGTGGCTCTCTTCACTCGAGGAGTCGGTCGAGGTTTCGGTGCGGAAGCTCGCTCTTGATCGTCTGCGCAACTCTTTGAGGAACGAGGGCGCCATGGCCGGCTTTGCCGCGATGGCTGTCTGATACCTGTAGGTCGTCGACGTTAAGAACCGTGCATCACCGGCGAGAGGGAAAGGTGGCGCAGGAGGAGGAGGAGGAGGAGCGGGAGGTTGAGGTTTAGAGGGCTCAGCAGATAGTTTAGGTGATGTGGTTGACTTACACTGGGATTCAGCAGGGGGCGACCACGTACCACTCCCCGGTGGTGAACAAGCTAGATTCCCAGCTCAAGATCGTGGAAGGACCAGGGCCACTCTGCTCTTTTTGTCGAAAAAAGTGGTTGACCAGAGCTGCGAATGACTGCAGGAGCTAGCTTGCCTGGAATTGACCGCAACAGGAGCAGCAGAGGTGAATGGCGTGGTCGCACAGAATAAAGTTCAAGGCGACAGACGGTCTTCAATGGTGGAATAGTGCTCCAGATGCTCCGTTGGATGGTGACACTAGAACAGATAGCGCCAGCTTGTCGCAGCACCAGATCCGGCCTAATTGGCCGTGGGAAACAGCGTGCGCCTAGCACTGGCGGGACCCAGATCGGTCGATGACGTCGCCCCGGTAATCAAACGGTCCTTTCAATAACGGCAGAGATTATTGGACGGGGGGGGGGG